>NC_081548.1:16818238-16847383 GCF_901000735.1 Corylus avellana | reverse complement strand
AGGGTGGGCAAATTAACCGTTACCGTTTAACCGGCCGTCTACCGGCTTCGACCGAACCGATATAAACCGTAGCCGATATGCCGATATCCTTATCGGTTAAAAAAAGTATACCGGAATTCGGTCCGGTCCGGTCCGGTCCGGTTAAGATTTTCTTATCGGTTAACCGGTTTAACCGATAAGAACCGGTATACTGTTCACCAAGGGAAAACGGCACCGTTTTAGTGTAGTTTTAAAATCCCATTTTTTCGGTTTTTGCCCTCTGTGGCTCTGTTAGTCAAATAAGTGGAATAATAACTGAATAAGAAAATAGAAATTAAGAATTGCCGAATACCCAAATCGCCAAATCCCTAACCCAGTCCCAGTTGACCGTCACCTAACTCACCCACAAACCCACTCTTTCACTTTGCGCCGCTCTCTCCCCAGACCCAATCGGCCAGTCCCCACTCCGGCACTCCCAATCCAGTCCGGCTGAGTCCCCTCTCTCGCCTCTCTCTCCTCTCTCGCAACTCGCAAGCCTTAGCCGAGTCTCTCACTCTCTCGGTCTCTTCCCTCTCTCGCCTCTCTCGCAACTCGCAACTCACAAGCCGCGTCTCTCAGACTCTCACTCTCTCGGTCGCTTGCCTCTCTCGCCTCTCACAAGCCGAGTCTCTCAGACTCTCACTCTCTCGATCTCTCCCCTCTCTCGCCAGACTCGAAGTCTGGAACGGTGGAACGACTCGAACCCACTCAACTCAGTGAACCCACTGTAACTTCGGTGCATTGCTCACTTGCTCCGAATCTCCAATTGCCTAGCCTATTCAACCAAATCCACTCATCCCAGACTCCCAAAGTCCCAGTAAGATCAGAAACTCTTGATTCCTCGGCTGAGTCGCCTCTCTGTTACAGAACTTACAGGTAAACCGTAAACTCTGTAATTTTTTTTTTTTTTCTTTTGTTGTTTTCTTATGTGGCATCTCTGACCCTCAGGCAGTGCACCGTGTGTGAATTATTTCAGTTTACTTCCAATTTCCGACTTCCCACCAAATCAAGCTCTGAGCCCTTGCTTCAGGTAAAGAAATCGTTTATGAATTATGCTCAATAGTTTGGAAAATCTTTGGTTGTTGTTGAGATTTAGAATGGGTATTTCAGTGTTGTGTTTTGATATTATTTCGTTGTTGATTTGTTGGCGGTTGAGAATGGGAAAACTTTTCTTGGCTAATTTTATGGTACCCACGGCCACGGGTTCACTGGATAACACATTACAATTTACACATGTATCTTGAATCATTGATTTGCATTTTGCACTATTAGGTGAAAAACTCAGTTTTATGAACACCATAAATCAGCAAATTAATTTTGCTAATTAAAACCAACCATTAGTTTGAGTTTTAGTCATAGCCCATATGTCAAACATTGTCACATTAGCTAATTAATTTCAACTATTACTTTTTACTTCAGTTCATATGGCTGCACCTCGACCTTCGACATCAACTAGTGCTTCTTGTCCCATAGGCATAGATGATAGTGAAACCTTTGATGAAGACACATTTGATGAAGAAATCTTTGATGATATTGATGAATCTGATGAGTTTGATACCCAAGGGATTAGATGTGCTGGTTCTAGGGGTTTTAGGGCAGCACCTCATGGTCGTACTCGTGGTCGACGACCCCCAATCCCTTGTAAAAAAAGATTAAGAACAAAAAGATCTTCAGTATGGGACCATTTTACTAAAGATGCAAATAGTTCTGAAGAGGCTCCTATTGCAAGTTGAAACTATTGTGGGGCTCAGTATAAATGTCATGGGACAAACAATGGCACCTCTAGCATGTTGTACCATTTCAAAAAATGCCAAAAGTATAAGAGCTTAAAAGCAAAAACAGATGGCTCTCAATCTAAATTCACCTATATGGCCGGGCAGAGTCAGAGTGATGGTAGTATTGGTAATAACTTAATTGTTGGGAAGTATTCTGAAAAACTTATTAGGGAGACTCTTTGTGAAATGATCATTGTTGATGAATTTCCCTTTTCAATTGTGGAGAAGATGGGTGTTAAGAAAATGTTTAAGGTTCTTGAGCCTCGTTTTGAGCTTCCTTCTCGCTACACAGTGATGAAGGATTGTGTTAAGTTGTTTATGACCAAAAAAGAAATAATCAAAAAGAAGTTGATGATGGTTGGTCAAAGGGTTTGTTTGACAACTGACACTTGGACTTCAATTCAGAATATGAATTACATGGTTGTAACAGGACATTTCATTGACTCTACTTGGAAATATCAAAAAAGAATATTGGCATTTCGCCAAGTGTCGGATCACAAGGCAATAACGATTACTAAGGAAATAGAGCAATGTTTGGTGGAATGGGGGATTACTCGTGTGTTGGCGATAACACTTGACAATGCAAGTGCTAATGATAAAGCAATGAGTGAGTTTAGTAAAAGAAATATGTCCAATGATGATGTTATTTGTCGCCATGAGTTTGTTCATGTGAGGTGTTGTGCCCATGTTCTAAATTTAATTGTGAAGGAGGGTATGAAGGGTGCACATGATTCAATTGAAAGGGTCCGAAATATGGTGAAATATGTGAAGGGATCCCCCCAAAGATTAGCCCTCTTTAAGTCTTGTGTAGAAAGGAAGAATCTTGGGTGTCGGTCTTCCTTGACTCTTGATGTTTCCACTAGATGGAACTCTACTTATACCATGTTGGAGGCGGCACAAAAGTATGAAAGGGCATTTAATCTTATGTTAGATGAAGATTCTAATTTTGTACATTATTTGAATGATGATTGTGGAGGGAGGGATGTGTTGGGGGCTCCAAATGAAGATGATTGGAATAAGGTTCGACACATTGTTAAATTCTTGCGTGTATTTTATGACGAAACAATTCAGATGTCGGGTTCCTTGTATTCAACTTCTAACTTGTTTTTTGGTATTCTTCAAAATGTTTATCATTGTTTGGATGAGTATTGTGAAAGTAGTGATTATTCATTGAGTACCATGGCAATGCAAATGAAAGAGAAATATGATAAGTATTGGGGAAATTTTTTGTCTATTAACCCCTTGTTGTTTGTTGCTTCGGTGCTTGATCCACGTTACAAGATAAATGTCTTGGAATTTTGGTTCCAAACGAATGTGGGTCTAGAAAAAGCAAAAGAAATTGTTATCAAATTAAAGAATGTCTTGAGCCGGTTATATGAGCAATATGCTAAGAATGAAAGTGGGGCTAGGTTTGGAAATGAAGAGCGTAGTTGCACAAGTTCCGAAAGTGTGGGTACTAATAAGAAAGATGCTTTAGCTATTTACCATTCATTTCGGGCGTCCAAAAATGTGATGATGTGTCGGACAGAGATAGAGCAATATTATACGGAAGAGGTGGAGACTCCAAGTGACAACTTTGATATTTTAATGTGGTGGAGGGTAAATAAGGTAAAGTTTCCGGTTCTCGCCGAGATAGCACGAGATGTCCTGGCAATTCCACTTACTTCTGTTGCTTCTGAGTCGGCCTTTAGCACCGGAGGTCGCATCATAGATCCTTTTCGGAGTTCTTTGGCTCCGAAAATAGTGGAAGCTCTTATTTGTTGTCAAAATTGGTTGAGATCTTCTCCCAATTTTCAATATGTTGAGTCACTCTTGCCTGACATTGAAGATGAAGAAAGCAACAAGCTTGAGTCGGGTAATATTTGTTAATTTCAAATTTATTTATTATTCTAATTATTTGATTAAATTATTTTTACTAATCCTTTAAAAATTTCATTGTGGTAGAAATTTTGTCTAATTCCCTCACATTTGACACGAATTAAGGCTTAATGGATGAACTTTGCGGGGTAATGTTTGGTTTAAAGTATTTGGTAAGTTTTTTGGATCTTATTTTTTTCTTATGTGATATTTATTTCTTACTCTTTAATATTAATTACTAATAGTGATTCACTTTATTTATGTTTTGATTTGTTGGATTATTGAAGGAAGCAAATTTAAGGAATTGAAGATAATCTATGTTTGAGGTGGCTTAAGGAAATTATTGTGTAACCGTGTTGATGTTGATGTTTATTCATACTGATCACTATCTTTATGTTTTCTTGCTTTTATATTTGTGTAATGGTGTTGCCTACTTGCCCATGAGGCCATGACTTATTTTCTTTTTGCTAAGTGACTTTAATTAGTTAATACTTTGTTTATTATTCATTAATGAATTTTATTTTAATTTGAGTTTGGGTAGGTTTGATGTTTTTTTTTTAAGTGATGGCATTTGATGAGATTTCTTTGCATTTGATGGTTTTTGTTGGCGCTGGATTATGGAACCTGATAGAGTTCCTGTTTTGAAATTTTTCTTGTAAGAATTTCTTTTGCTGGTGTATATATTGGCTTTCTTTTTCTGGTGAATTTCTATATCTCATGGGCCTTCACATAATCACATGATCAATTTGGCTCCTAACATGAATATTTCCAGAATCTGTGTACAATACCACATGGTAAAGTGGTAAACATCTTTCTTGGCTCTTCAATCACCAAATTTCATTCAAAACCGGGAGACTTCAGGCTTCAACACATTTAATTTCATTCTACAAAAACCATAAATTATAACAAACTAATCCCACATTAAACTGACGAGATCCAAAAAAACCAGACCTGTGGGGAGGAAGGAATTAATCGGTTAACCGGTTTAACCGGACCGTTTAACCGTGTACCGTTTTAACCGAAATTATCGGTTAAAATTCTTATTGGTTTGATATCGGTTAATAAACCGTTTAACCGAAAATTATCGGTTAATAACCGATAAGGTCCTTAACCGGACCGTTTTGACCGATACACAGGCCTAGACCTCTTCATCCAATGTTCCATGGAGGAATGCATTGGACACATCTAGTTGGCAAGTTGGCCATTGAAAGTGGACTGAGAGTGCAAGAATAGCTCTTATGGTGGAGGACTTGATGACAGGACTGAAGGTGTCTGTGTAGTCGAGTTCATTCTTCTGCTTAAACCCCTTAGCTACTAATCTAGCTTTGAATCTATCAAGGGAGCCATCAGCCTTTTGTTTCACCTTAAAAACCCATTTATTAGTTATGACATTTTTGTGAAGTGGTCGTGGGCAGAGAGTCCAGGTATGGTTGGCTTGGAGGGCAGTGAATTCCTCACTCATGGCTTGTTGCCAATGAGGAGAGGACACTGCTTGAGAGAATTTGGTTGGGGTAGGAGGTAAAGCAGATGGGGATAAATTAGAATGAATGGCCATTAAAGGATGTTTGGTGGAAAGATATAGTTTATAGTTGGGGAAAGTTTTGGGTTTTCTGGTACCATCTTGTAATCTGGTGGTCATGGAATGGTGAGGTAGTGGGGTGAAGGAGGGAGAAGATTCTGCACTAGAGATAGGTGCTGGAAGAGGTTCTAGACTGGGAGATGGAGTAGCTGTACTGCTGGTAGGAAAAGAAGGTTCTGGAGAAAAAATAGGAGAATGGGAAGGAGATGGCAGTGGTACTGAGGCCACAGGGGAACGAGGAAATGTGTTGGTGCTGGAAGGACTAGACAGCTGAGGTGAGGTTGTTTCAATAGAGTCAGAGGTTGGAACAATGAGTGTAGCAGTGGGTTGATCCTGTGATTGTGTAGGTGCAGAGGTGCCTGGTGTGAATTTAAGGGAAATTACCTTGGAGGAGACAAAATCAGTTGCAGGAGTGCCTTGTAGAGATGTTATCCAATCTTGAGTTGAAAATGTGTTTTCATCGAAGACCACATGCCTGCTGATGATGTTTTTTCCTGGAGAGAGGATTATAACATTTGTACCCCTTGTAATTAGAGCAGTAACCTAGGAAGATGCATTTCTTGGACCTATACATCAACTTGTGAGAGTTGTATGGTCGAAGAAGAGGATAGCAGGCACACCCAAAGACTTTGAGGATAGAATAATTAGGATTTTTGTGCAACAGTTTGAAGTATGGAGTCTGATATTTCAGTACACGTGTGGGTAGTCTGTTGATAAGGTACACTGCAGTATTGAATGCATCAACCCAGTAGGAAAATAGGAGTTTGGATTGAGCAAGTAAGGTTAGACCAGTCTCAACTAGATGCCTATGTTTTCTCTCTGCCAACCCATTCTGTTGAGGTGTATGAGGGCAGGAGATTCTGTGGACTATCCTATTGGAAGTGAGAAAGTGTTTGAATTGGTTAGAGGTAAACTCACCTCCTCCATCTGTTTGAAAAATTTTTATTTTCTTGGACAACAGGTTTTCTACAAGGCACTTAAATCTAACAAAGCATTCGAAGGTTTCTGATTTATTTTGTATTGGATAAATCCAAGAAAAATGAGTGAAGTTGTCAATGAATGGAACATAGTATCTACATCCACTAAGAGAAGGAATGAGAGAACTCCACAAATCTGAATGTATTATTTCTAAAGCAGCAGAGGTTACATTATTGGATTCAGAAAAGGTAAACATTTGGACTTGGCTACTTGACATGATTCACATAATGATTGATGTGAGGGAGCACCAAAGATAAGCAGTTGTGCATTCTGCCTAAGTTTATTGATGATAGGAGGAGCTAGGTGTCCTAGTCTACGATGCCAGATGATAGAGAAGGCTGAGATTCCAAGGAAGGCAGTGAATCTCCTGGATTTATTTGCTGTTTTGGAGAGGAGAATTGGATAAAGTCCATCCCTACTTGGCCCTTGCAAAAGAGTCTGCCCTATGCGGTTGTCCTTCACAAAAAAAATGGAAATCAGTCAATATAAACCAACACTTGTTGTCTACACAGAATTTTTGGATAGAGAGTAAGTTAGCTGCAGCAGTAGGGCAATGAAAAATATTGTTCACTTTAAAGGATACTTTGGAATGATAGAGGATAGAGGAACCTGTGTTTGAGATAGGGAGACCTGTACCATTACCTACAGCCACTTCCTCATCACCTTTAAAGGGTTCTTGAAGAGTTAAGTTATCCAAGGCTACTGTGACATGGTTATTTGCTCCACTGTCAGCATACCAAGGTTCTTCATCATGCTGTTCTGTGACATGAGGGTGAGCTCTAGCAGTCATGGCAGCCAGTTGGGATGGAGGATGATGCCCTTGAAAGGAGTGCTTCATTCTATGGAAGCAGTCAAGTGCTTGGTGTCCTGTTTTGCCACAGATTTGGCAAGGAGCTTTACCAGAAGTAAAGTGATTAGGTTGACTACTAAAAGAATTTATGGGAAAGTAATTACCAGTGCGCTTCTGACTAGTCTGATAATTGCTCCTTGGAGGGATTTCTGTCTGATAATTGCCCCTTGTAGGGCCTCCTGATTTTCCCTTATGATGATGAACATTGGAGAATTTAGGCTTCTGAGAGTTGAGGGCAAAGTTCCCTGACTCAGTGATAGGCTGCTGCAAGTGCTGCTGATTGCCAAGAAGAATTTCATGGTTGAGCAATTCTGCTTGGAAGTCTTCAAAAGACATGCTAGTTGTTCGGGTGGAAAAGGTGTAGAAAGTGATGAATGTTGTGTAGGCAGGACTAAGACCTCCCAAAACAAATGAGATGAGGTCATCTTTTTTAACAGGATGTCCTGCTCCTGCAAGTAGATCTGCCCAAGATTTTGCCTCTCTAAGAAAGTCAGAACATGTTTTAGATCTCTGGTTGAAGGTTTGTAGCTGACGTTTCAAGTAAGACATTCTTGCCTTAGACTGTGAGGCATAACGAGTGGCTAAAGTGGTCCAAACTTGTCTAGCCCTGGTTAGTCCATAAAGTGAGGACAAAACACGATCTGACAGAGTGGTGTTGAACCAACTGAGAAGAGATTGATCCTTCTTTTGCCAAATGGAATATGCTGGGTTTACCACTGTGGTTATTTCCCCAGCTTCATCACTCAAGTACTTAGGAGGGCATGGCTCACTGCCATCTACAATCCCCATAAGATCATGAGCATTTAGAATTGGTGTGAAGTGTAAGACCCAATTCAAGTAATCTGAAGAGGTATCAAGTTTGGTGGAGATGTGTTGGGTGATGCTAGGAAGGGTGAGACTGATGAATGATGCAGGTGGTATGGTAGGGCTGGTGGACGATGCAGGTGGTGTGACAGATGATGCAGGTGATGTGGTGGATGATTCAGCCATGAGAAAAGCTTTTAGGATCGTAGGAGTTTTCCTATGAAATGCTCTGATACCATATAAAAATTTAAACACAAGAGTAGAATAGAGTTTAAAAGTCTGTTTCATTCGATGATATCTTTTTGATACAGTGGGATTTATATACACCTTATACAAGAGTGTTGACAATAAAATAAAATGGTACAAGACAAGACACATCCCTGAATTAGTGGGATTGCCAATTACATTGAGATCCTTTAGTAATGACTTGAATCCTAGCATATCTTGGCAAGCTGGAGATTGCATATCAGTGATATTCTTCTTTCCTTCTCAGTGAATCCTTGGCAGCTACGTTTCTCTTTTCTTGTGAATGACAGCATTGCTTTCCTTTCCTTCGAGAGTATATGTTGCTGAGTCATCATCTGGGGCATGTGGCTGTAATGTAGGATAATCTAGAGCACGTGGTAGCACTGCTGGAGCACGTGGCAGCACTGCTGGATGACGTGTTCTAACACAGTTGAAGGCTGGAAGTTCGGCCAATGAAGGAAAAAACGAGCTGTGAGGATCTTTGTGGAAGCTCAAAGTTCACAACGCTGTAAAAACTTTTCTGTGGAGAGCCAGCCATGAGATACTACCTACCAAGGCTAGCCTATATAAGAGGAAGGTAACTACTGGAGTGCTGTGTCCGATTTGTAAATTGGCTGAAGAAACGTTTTTCATATTTTGTGGGACTGTCCATCGGCGAGGGATGAATGGAGCAGGAGCCTAAAAAAGTTTCAAAAAAGTTCTTTTTTAGGACCAACTTTTGGGAAGGTGGTGGAGGAAGTTTTCAAGTCCTGCGATGAGGAGGAAATCTGTTTTTTTGCTAGGTTGGCGCAGAGGATGTGGTTCCGGAGGAATGAGGTGCTCCATGGTGGGTCCTTTACACATCCGAATGCTTTGGTTCAACACGCTCTGAAATCCCAGGCTGAATTTTCTGTGGTAAATGAGAAATCTGTAGCCACCCATCAAGATATTGGAGGATCTGTCTCGAGGTGGATTGCCCCACCACTGGGCTTCATGAAGTGTAATTGAGATGCTGCTATTTACTCACAACGGGGCCTGGTAGGAATGGGGGTAGTGATCCGTGATCACAGTGGTGAGATTGTAGCTGCTCGTAGTAAGTTCATTGAAGGTTTTTTTGAACCTTCGGTTGCCGAAGCTTGGGCAGGAGGTCAGGCACTACAGCTAGGGAAGGAACTGGGTTTATCCCACATTGTCTTGGAGGGGGACTCGAAGATAGCAGTGGATGCTATTAACTCTGGGGATTCTACCTGGAGCAAAATGGGGCATCTGGTAGTTGATATCAAGGTTCTGTTGCTGGAATTTTCTCAATGGACAGTTCCGACTGTGGGACGTGATTCCAATAAGGTAGCACACTCCATTGCCCATATGGCCATCAGAGACACAAAAGAGGGGACCTGGAGGGACATGTTTCCAGAATGTATTCATGAGCTTGTAAGGGAGGAGAGCTTACTCCTCCCATCTGATTGATTTCTTAATAAAGCGACTATCAATTTATTCTAAAAAAAAAAAATCATACAAAAAAACTCACAACAAAACTATTTACGAAACACACGTAGGTAAGGATAAAAAGACTAAAACACTTCAAATCCTATTTTGATATGGAAATGACTAGGAAAAAGAGAACAGAAATGTTAAATATTAAATCTCCATCCCATTTCCATTCAATTGTATTAACGTTGCAGTGCTCGTTAGTTTTTTTTTTTTTTTTTTTAATAATAATTTATTTAAAGAAAAGAGAGATTCGAACTAGTAACATTTGTTTTATGAGGCGTAATTCTCACCCGATTTAGCTACCTTTAGAGACCTTCAAATAACTTCTTAAGTAAAATGATATAGTAGTAAAAATTAATTCTTAATTTTACTTTGTTTAGAAGAGATGATAAAAAAACAAATTTTTATGGTTACATCGTTGGACAAGAATTTTTTTGGGGTAATTATTTTTTTTTCCCATCAACTACAACGCATTGTCACTTTCCTCCCATAAATTACCAATTGTACCACCTGACCTTATCAAACTATTATTTTGTACCCAAAAGCCTCATTCCGTCAGTCAAAGGGGTTAAAATAGACGGTCAACCTGTCATGTGCCAGTCAAGTGCCATCTTGCCCCCATAAATTTTTTCAAATTGGAGGTGGTGATTCAGACTTTTTCAAAATCTGAGGTATTAGATTAGTCATGTTTTAAAACTTAGGGAGGAAATTACAAAACCTCAAAACTCAGGTATCAAAAAAGTTATTAACTCTAAAATTTAAATGGTGGTTTTAAAAGTCACATCAACTTTAGGAGGATTAAAAGATGATAAAAAGATGGTCCATAACATTACTCATTATTGAAATGAGAAATGATTGGTATCAATAATTTGCCAATATTTCTCATACATTCTCTTACAAATTCAATAGATCAACTATTAAATTTGTGAGGTCTACTATTAACTTATCTGGAATTCACATAAGTCGACAATTCGCGCTATCTCATTCTTAAAATGACACAAGAAAAACGATTGGCTTCTAGAATTACTCTTTTTCTATTTAAAATTTAAAGTGAAATGGATAATTGTTAGATTTAAAGTTATCCTAACGATAAAATAAATGCTGTTTATTTCATTTAAAATAGAAAAGATTCTACTAAACATAATAAAAGGAAGTCATTAATGGATAGAAGATGCAATAAATCAGTATTTGCCAGCGACGACGACAACGATGCTGATGACGATGATGCTCAGGCCCATCGCCACCCATCTCCGACGATCCCAATACCCAAACGACAAAACCCACTTCAATAGACACCAAGAGCACCGTCGTCGACCTCCCGCTGCAGCCTTCTGCTCTCTCCGCAGACGGATCCGTCCCCTCTTCTGCTCTGCTTCCGACGATGTCTCACTCCAACAGCTGCTCCATCAGTTCGACCCTAAAGTTCCCATAGATGAGGCCGTCACTCCGCCCAGCTCATGGTACACCGACCCTTCCTTTTTCGACCTTGAACTTCACCGCCTCTTCTACCGTGGCTGGCAGGCCGTAGGTTCGCCTGTTGTTTCACTTCTTGCTTATATATTTTGTTTCTGAATTTTCCTTTGTTTCCTTCGGACCAAGTATTGGGTAAATGAATAAAATTTTATCTTTTTTATTTGCTAAAGTTTTTGAAATAAATGATAATTTAAGATAATAATAATAGAGTTTAAATTCACCTTTTATTTTAATAAAATAAAATATTTTATATATTTTAATTCACTTATTAAGAATGAGTTTGAGCATAGAATTGGATAAATGATTAAATTTTTTTCTTTTTTATTGCTCAAGTTTTTGAAATAAACGATAATTTAACATGATAACGATAAAGTTCATAATTTAACATGATGACAATAGAGTTCGAATTCATAGTTTGCCTCTCATTTTAATTAAATTGTATTGTATTTCACTTATTAGGAATGAGTTTGAGCACACATGAAAGACATGAGAGAATGTGTTACCCTATTGATTAAATAATTACATTTATTTATTTTTTTTCTATTTTTTTCTATCTGCTTAACCTTTTGAAATTTAACACCTCAGTGTGCAATGAGGGCCTTATGCTCGGTTTGTGTTCGAGTGACTGTACTGCTTTAGTTGAAGGGTTTTTTTTTTTTTTTTTTTTTCCTCCTATCTTAGGCTCATATTCCCCCTTATATTTACTGGTAAACCAAACGAGACATTGAGCTTTTCTGGGAGATAAAAGACTGGACACAGTAAAAAGAAAGCGAGAAAAAACAACAAAAAGGTTGAAAATATAATTTAGAAACTCTGAATAAAAAAAAAGGGTCAAAAGTTTTGGGCTTGTGCTTCACTTAATTTGATTGAGTAAAGATGGGTATTCAAAAGAAACTTGCATAAAATATAATAATCATACTTTTTTCCCATTCATTTTGTATGTTTTCTTAGTGTGCAATGAGGCCCTTATGCTCTATTTGACTGATGAGAAAATGTAGGAGTAAGAAAATGTGTTCTTTTGGGTTTAGGCTTTCTACTGTAGGAACCCTACAAGCCAGATAATTTTAAATTGTTGCGTTACATTCACATAACTTTCATTGAGAACAAAATAAAAGCACCGAGAACCTACATAGTTTTGAAATACTGTCTTCTCTCACTTATCAAAGAAAAAATAGTTTTGTTTCATTTTGTTTCCCAACAATTAAAGTGCGGATAAGTAAATCTTGGGGTATGGAACATGTCTCGCCAATGGTATAAATACTTGGATTACCATTTCCAAGTCTTATTATGTTTTGGGTATTGGTTGTCACCAAGATTTATCAGCTTTCCTTTGGATCTTGTTTTTAGGATATATTCAACAGATTAAAGATCCTCGTGACTTTTTCACTGGCAGGTATGGACAATTATTTGTCAAAATTTCATCATGTATACTCTCATATATATGGTTTGGTTAAATGACACAGGACGGAAGGAGAACAACAAAAAAATAGATAAAAAATAACAGAAAATAAAATAAAACCACGTTGATTAGAGTCTCATCGGTCAACAATAGGGTTTTGGTAGAGTCTCACCACCAAGAAGAGAGCAATCATGCCTCCAAGAAAATGTCTTTTTCATTAATCATCATCTGTCATACAATTGAAACTTATGTTCAAATAGACTAAAACACTATAACCTAACCCTAATGTGACTAACTTTTGGGCCAAACCCATTATTAAATACGGACTCTTAAAATATAAAACCTAAATGATCACTAAAACATAAATCAATCTAAAAACTACTTAATTCTTTCTTCCTGCATCATTAAAATTTTCCATTTTTCATCTCCCTGTTACTTGAATATGTTATTATTGAATGGTGCTGATTACTCGGTCCCCATTTGGTTCTTGGGAGAGGAAAGGAACATGCTTAAGAGTGACTTGCTTTTGTAAACATTTTAATCATTTTCCTTTCCTTTTCTTCATCCTTCCTGAGAACCAAATGGGGCATTAATTGTATCAGATTGGGGAATGTAGAGTTTGTGGTTTGTCGAGATGATAATGGGAAGATTCATGCTTTTCATAATGTCTGTCGCCATCACGCCTCTCTGCTTGCATCAGGAAGTGGGCAGAAGTCGTGCTTTGTGTGCCCTTATCATGTGAGTTTACGTACATTTCTTCATATATATTCAAGGGAATTTTTTTTTCTTTGGTGGATTGTCTATTAGAGGAATGCTAGTGACAGTTGCTTATTGGTCAACAAACCACCAACCATGGAGTGCCCACAGCTGATAACTGAGTACCAGTTCTGATATAAATGATTGTTACTAGCTTTTCTCTTAGTGATCATGACTTTTTTCTTGAATCCAGACACTCATTCTCTTTAGTTTAAACTTCAATACTTTTTCCTTCTTTCGTTATTTCCTGTTGCTTTATCAGGAACTCTTTTATCATGTCTATTGTTACATCTATCAGCTAGTAAGGCATGGAGCAGATGTAAGATCCCCCTTTTTTTTTCCTCTTCTCTGTCAAGAATCTTTGGGGTTAATGTTTATGTGCTCCCTCTGAAGAGATACATAATAAGAATAAATGAGAAAGAAAAATATCTCTGATATTGTGAGAGTGATTAGATTAGTGTTTCTTGCAAGAGCGAAGGATTTTTTTATACTTTCTGATATTACAGATACTTTTTTTTGTAGGTTTTCTTTCCCTTTTTGTTTTTTTTAAATTTTTTAGAGATATGATTTGTACTGAAAGAATTGAGTACAACTTTATGCTTTTAATCTATTAATATAATTCACAAAATAGAGTATTTCGTTTATTTTATAAGTTTTTTAGGTTAATTATATAACAAGCAGGTCGAATCTTTTCTACAGGCATGGACATATGGATTGGATGGACAGCTTGTTAAGGCAACTAGGATAACAGGAATACAGAATTTCAATGTAAATGTATGTTGTGAAATTCCTATTTTAGCTATCACATTCGACTTATTGTAATTATCTTCCAAATTGAGGGATAATTCAGTTCATTTCTCTGATCATGGAGGGTAGGAGTTTGGGCTTATACCAATAACAGTAGCTACTTGGGGGCCATTCGTTCTTCTCAACTTGGACAAAGAGATATTTCCTCAGGGGGAAGCTGATAGTGATATAGTGGCCAATGAATGGCTTGGTAGCTGCTCAACTATACTGAGTACCAATGGAGTTGATTCTTCACTAAGTTATGTCTGTAGACGTGAATACACTATTGAATGTAACTGGAAGGTATGGTCCTCTACCTATTTTACGTTGAAATTATAGTCCTACTTCATAAGTTTCTTTTGACAATTTGGCCTCTTATAATGTCTCAAATTTTAATGCCTACCTCTATTTCCCCTTTGATGTGATTGTTAAGTTTATCTTCTAGACTTTTGACAAAGGTTTAGTCTCTCCTATTGTAAGAGTTTAAAATTAAGCAGTTTAGAAAATTAGGAGGGATATATTTTACTGGGTTTAGTTTGATGAAGTTTCTTACAGACCTATGACTATTTCAATTTGTTCCTTCTTGTAGGTGTTTTGTGACAACTATTTAGATGGTGGATATCATGTACCATATGCACATAAAGGCCTAGCATTTGGTCTTCAGCTTCAATCCTACTCGACCACGGTAGGATTCAGTGCTTACTACCTTTCTGGGAACTGTATTTTAGTGTTACAAGTTGTGGTAGTATGACTCCCACAGAGTCACGAAGATGAGTTATCTGAATTACTTTCATTTGATACTTCTAGCATTGGTGGTTAAAGTACTCAGGTTTATTGATGATTGTCTTTGTATCTAATGGTTTGCTGTTGATGAGATAGACTTTTGAAAAGGTTAGCATCCAAAGTTGTGAAGGTGGCTCGATGGAGAGGAAAGATGATTACGACAGACTCGGATCAAAGGTTCTATATGCTTTCGTTTATCCAAACTTCATGATCAATAGGTACTTGCTTGATCATTAATGATTGATATGTTTCTTACTTACTCTGAAAGCTAATCCGCATTCTCTTACAAGTTGAAGCTCTGTGAGTGATCTTCTAGGTATGGACCTTGGATGGACACCAATCTGGTTCTCCCACTAGGACCCAGGAAATGTCTAGTGGTATTCGACTACTTTATTGAAGCTTCTCTTAAGGTAATATTTTCCCCTTCTGTTGCAATATTTTCTTAAACGCCATTTTGCAAAACAAATCTTAAATTTTTGAGGCTGATATTTTGGATGTATTTGAGTCTGTCTTTGCCTGCTGTGCTTCAAGGGCTCCAAATCAGGTCGGGTTTATCGTGGTCAAGGTCCCCAACTAAAACACAATTTAGAAAAAAATTGTTCGGGCAAATTTCGAGCACCGACCAAATATAGTATCATTAGATTGCTTCTGGCTATATTTCTAGAAAATGGAACTAGTTTGGGAATGCTTATGATAGCTACACGTGTGTCTCTCTTTGTGTCATACTGTAGATGCATGATTTGCCTCTACATCTTATTATTTTGCCCATTATACTCTTTAATCTGTTATCTTGAAGGTTATCAAAAAGCCAAGATAGGTGAGTCTGAAGTAATGTCAGGCATCACCATCTTTTCGGTATAGATTGCTTACTGTGAAGTTGACGTTGTGAGAAATTACTATTAAAGTTTTCATGGCTTGTAGCATCTCATATTGGCAAATCAAACCATTTGTTTTATGTGTTTTTTTTTTTTTTTTTGGCCAGAAAGATTTAGGGCTTAGAGATTTTAGAAATGTTTTATAATGTTGGACGATTAATATGTGAAAACAATTGCACTGTAGTCTAATGGGCTATAACTTTTGTATTTCCCCCTCTCACCTCAGGATGACAAAGATTTTATAGAGAGCAGTTTAGAAGACAGTGAAAGAGTGCAGGTACGAAGTATTTGTCTAATCCATATATCATGGAAATGATTGGTAAATGTAGCAATATTTAAGCCTAATGCAGCTGTTGGAAAAAGTGCAGCTGGAGGATATTGTGCTATGCGAAGGTGTTCAAAAGGGCCTTGAATCACCTGCATATTCTACTGGCAGATATGCTCCTACTGTTGAGAAGGCCATGCACCATTTCCATTGTCTGCTTCATCAAAACCTATCAAATGATTGTGTTGTGGAATAACGTTACCACACAAACATCCCACAAACTATTGGATTTTTATTTTATTTATTTTATTTTTATTTTTTTAAGAATTGATCTAAAGGCTATTATTAGACATCAACATTAATCACCACCAATTTCCTCCATGAAACCTCTAATTTTTTATTTTTAAATTCCATAAATGGATATACTACAAAGATCTGAATTCATGCACACAAATAGAATTGATGTTATAATTAGCTTGTTTAATGTCTTTTTCTCATGACCTGAGATATTGAACTTGAGTTTGTTCCTTGTTCTGCATCTTCAACACTCACCAAAGGAAATTGAAAGATACTCTCAAGAGAGGGAAAGACATGTCATTTACAACCAAAACAATCCAACACCATCACTACATTCCAGTTGAAAAAAAAAAAGTCAGTACATCACAATACCAAATCATACCACAACACGAGTTTAACAGCACACTTATGAAGCATCACATTGTTCAAAAAAAAAAACAGTTCTTTTCTTTCCTTTTTTTTTTTTTTTTTGTTTGGTGTACTTTCACTTGGTTTGCCTCGAGTGTTCCATCCTATGTAAAGCACTGTTAACTAAAAACCAAAAGGCAGTGGACAAAAAGCAGACAGAAAGTGAATCTGTAGGACAGGTTGATGCTGCAGCCGCGGCTCCAGCTCGTTCTCTATCAACTAACACTAAGCTGTAAGACAAGACGACAGTTAACCAAGTTTAAAAAGTCCCAAAAGTTTGAATACACCGTAAAGAAGATTAGGATAAATAGTTACGTTTTCTAACTTCAAGAATTTCTTCTTCTTCTGAAAAACGAAATGAGGGGAGTTTCTGGAACAGGTATCAGCTTCCCAATTGCAGCAAGGGGCCAACTATATTGAGAGAGAGAGAGAGAGAGAGAGAGAGAGAGAGAGAGTTTCATTAGTTGATCATCCAGGGAAACTTTGAAGTTCCCAAACAAAGAGGGTTAAAATGCAAGATGCACATTTCGGAAATATCACCCACTAAAGCAACTGACCTTAGGACGCCAATAATGATAGAGATGAGCC
Organism: Corylus avellana; assembly: GCF_901000735.1. NCBI lineage: Eukaryota > Viridiplantae > Streptophyta > Magnoliopsida > Fagales > Betulaceae > Corylus > Corylus avellana. Next base: position 16,830,176 of record NC_081548.1, on the reverse strand, counting down.
ACATTGACCAGTTCAACTTTACTGTCTTGGTAAACTTCCCAAGAAACTCGATGATCAAAACCTAAAACAGCAGCAAGAAATGTGGAGTCGAAGTAAGATCATAAAGCCAAAAGAGCAAATTAAAAGGCTATACAGGCGAGCCAAAAGAGCAAAAGGCTATACAAGTCTCACCTGAAGCACAACAGTTATTCCCACTATCCCGATGAAAAGTTTGTTTTTAGTAATTCCTTTGAATACATTGAATTCATCTGGCTTCCGAGCATTAAATTCATTAAAAACCTGCAGTTGGACCAATTGGATTGTTCACATGCTTATGCTAACACATAACAGCCATGATATAGCAAATTACTTATCCAATGGGGGAGGGAGATCAGCTTAGCCGGCTAACGTTATGGGCACAAATGAATCACACAATAGAAGACGAGCAGACATTTAACACTAATTAAAAATACTCTCAAGACATAATATCGACCAATTAAAATTTATTGGTACTCAGTTGGATGTAAATGTCACCCATACCCTAAGAAGCTCTGAAAGTCGTGTACACACTATCAAGTGTTCCCATAACACATGCACACATATCTTTTGAACGCATAGACAACCTTGCTGCATAGTCAGTGGGTACTAACTTCTGACTTTTAGCATGTGTAAAGAGATGGGAACCGAACAAGTATTTGTGATTTTAACAAGCAAAGATTTAAGCAACTTCCATCTGACAAATTCAAGTGAAGAAGCATGAAAGACTTTTGAGGGGCATGATAATGGCGAGTTACACTTAGAGAGTTTGGAAACAATTTTTTTTAGTTGAAGTGTCCAGAACTGGAATAAATTCAGACGAAAACAATTTCATCTCACTTCTCTAAAAGGTTGAATCAATTCATTGAGGAAGTCATGCAGGTCCAAATTGCCCATATGTATATGTATACCTATTGCCTATTGGAGATTTCTAATACCCAAGCTATAGGACCTTTGGGTAATGGTGTGTGGGGAGATAAAACGGTTATGAAGTTTTTACTAAGAGTATATTAATATAAATAGTTGAACACAACTCCAAGCTAATGGGTTAAGATCCACTTGGGTATATTAAGTATTGTTTTCTTTTATATTTTCTCAGTGTAGGACTCAACACTCACAAGTGCACTCACAATAATCTCCCCCTCACTTGTGAGTCTATTCACATTGACCCAACTCCCCCTCGCTTGCGAGTCTTTTTACATTTCCAAGAGTGTCTCGCATCAAGAGTTGCGAATGCAGACACAACTCCAAACCCGACACGTCTACGCACCTGTCTTAGGAAACTAACCATGGCTCTGATACCATTTGTTGGGAGATAAAGTGGTTCTAAAGTTTTTACCAAGAGTATATTAATATACATAATTAAACACAACTCTAGCCCAAAAGCCTAAGCTAATGAGCTAAGGTCCACTTAGCCCAAAAGCTTGAATTCAGACGTAAACAATTTCATCTCACTTCTCTAAAAGGTTGAATCAATTCATCGAGGAAGTCATGCAGGTCAAATTTGCCCATATGTATATGTATATCTATTGGAGATTTCTAATACCCTAGCTATAGGACCTTTGGGTAATGGTGTGTTGGGAGATAAAGCAGTTATGGAGTTTTTACCAAAAGTATATTAATATATAGTTGAATACAACTCCAAGCTAATGGGCTAAGGTCCACTTAGGTATATTAAGTATTGTTTTATTTTATATTTTCTCAATGTAGGGCTTAACACTCACAAGTGCACTCACATCAATCTCCCCCTCACTTGTGAGTCTCTTCACATTGACCCAACCCCACCTCGCTTGTGAATCTTTTTACATTTCCAAGAGTGTCTTGAGTCAAGAGTTGCGAATGCAGACACAACTCCAAACCCGACACGTCTAGACACATGTCCTAAGAAACTAACAATGGCTCTGACACCATTTGTTGGGAGATAAAGTGGTTATAGAGTTTTTATCAAGAGTATATTAATATACATAATTGAACACAACTCTAGTCCAAAAGCCTAAGCTAATGAGCTAAGGTCTACTTAGGTATATTAAGTACTCTTTTATTTTATATTTTCTCAATGTGAGACTCAACACTCACAAGTTCACTCATAACACGATGATATAGTTTTAAAGGAATAAATATTTTTTTTTTTTTGATAAGGAATAATGATATATATCAAGAGCACAGAGGGGCGCAACCCACATACACAGGAAGTATAAAAAGAGAGCGCCTAAGAGGGAGAAAAATGAAATAAGAAGTCAGAAAAACTAATCACTAAAGGAGCTAGCCAAGCGGCCGTCCAAGAGTAAAGAGTAAAAAAGAAAAGATGAGTCAATTCCTTTACAGTCCTAGTGGAATTCTCAAAACATTTAGCATTTCTTTCGTTCTATATACACCACATAAGACAAAGAGGGATCATCTTCCACACTACCGCACTTCGAGAACGTCCTCCCGATTACCAACAATCGAACAAGTCCCTTACCCTGCAAGGCATGACCCAAAACAACCCAAACCGACTAAAAATAGTATGCCAAAGAGCACTTGCGATCTCATAGTGGAGAAGAAGATGATCGACTGACTCTTCAGTTTTCTTGCACATACAACACCACTCCACTACCACAAGGTTCCCCTTACGCAAATTATAGTGAGTCAAAATATGCACCCAAAAATATTTAAGCAACTAATCATATTCAAGAAAAGAGAAGCTTAAATAATTAAAATTATTTTCCTCTTAATTTGGCAAGTTAACATTTACCTGACAAAGGACAAAGGCATTGAATATCAAAGTATTCTTCACTTTTTCGGCATGTACTTTGCTATCACCCTCCAAATGCAGTAAAGTCCTACCTCGGAAATTAAGTACAAGCAGGACGCTCACTTGATATAGAGCCTGCAATTTCACAATCAACATTAATGCTGACATTAACGAGACAGACAACTGAAACACACTGCTAATGACATGAAGATTCCTCAATAGTAACATAGCTAATGACATGAAGATTCCTCAACAGTAACATAAGTACTGGCCACAAAAGAAACAGATACCTGTATCAGCAAGTTCCTCCACATGATATTTGTTATAAGAGGTTCTCTGGGAAACATGCAATAAATCAATCACTATATTTCACAAAACCATCAAGGAAGCAATAAACAGTAACCAAGTTGATCATTTTCATAAAAGATCTCAAAATACAAGTGTCGGCCAATAAAAATTTAAAAGCTTCAAATAACTTTATCAGAAAAAAGAAAATTTAAAAAAAGGAACGCAATTCCCGGTTGGTCCTGAAAAAGTAATTGATCCATACAGGCACTAAAATTTTTTGATTTACCATTCAAAAGGTAATTAGTGAACTCCCTCTGAACATGAGACAAGAATATAACTTTCAAAACCTTTCTCAATCCCAAGGAAAACATATTTTTTCCAAAATGGCCAGATTGACATAGCATGACACTAAATTGAATATTAAATAATAGGTAAATTTTAGTTTAAAGAAAACCAGTAAAAATTAAAGCTCCCATGATTCAAAAATTGTTACCTTCGACCAACTGGGTTCCTGTGCATCAGGTGATCAGTTGGCGGTTCAGTAGCCAATGCTAGAGCTCCAAGTGTATCCATGATAAGATTAACCCAGAGAAGCTATACAAAGAGCAAGGAACATCGAGCCATCAGTATAGTGTACACAGACCCATGGACACAGAGAGAGAGAGAGAGAGAGAGAGAACACCTGCACTGCATTTAGCGGGACTTGACCGGAGGAAACAGCTGACACAACATTTATAATCAGAGCTGCTACATTCACTGTAAGCTGGAACTGGATGAATTTTTGAATATTTGCATATACAGATCGGCCCCATCTCACAACCTACATTCAGTAGGCAAAACTAAAGCAATCTTAACCATTTGCTTTTTCAAATTAAAAAATTGAAATTACGCCTGGATAGTCTAAAAGACAATCTCATGAATTAGGGAGTCCCAATTCTACTCAATTGTGTCGTTTAACAGGGATGGGAATCTTAAAAGTATACAAAAAGAACCTTCAAGCAGGAGAAGCCAATGATCATGAACATAAACTAAAGTGACATTAAAAGGCTGCAATGATCAAGGAGCAATCTTTTTTGAAATGGTATCCATTTGCAAATTTTTAAATAAATCAAAACACCATATGTTCACCCCAGTCCATGCAGCAATGGTCCTTAATACCTAATTCTCTCTTGCTCGTTTATCTTTCCCTACAATCAACTCTAAACATAACAAAAAGTCATTACTGCTTACAACAAAAAGGAAGTGCTAGACATTTGCTCTTGAAAGTGGACAATGCATACAAGTACGAGAAATATATAAAATTTAAATGGACATAGGGCATCAAAATTTTCTACACACCATTCATCCGAAAAGAAAAACTGAAAAAGAAAAAGCACTAATAAGACAAGACTGACCTTCACAACAGAAGCGAAATTGTCATCCAAAATAATGATATCGGAGCTCTCTTTAGCAACCTCCGTCCCTGAAATACCCATTGCAAGACCAATGTCTGCCTAAACTCCAAAATAAAATAAAAAAATACAAATCAAGATCAAGAAATACAAAACTATGTTTTAAAAATTGAAAAAAAAAAAAAAAATTATCATTTAAAGTCTAATAAATTTCAAACGTCAAAGGCAAGACAACAAGGCTCTAGAAAGTAGCTGCTACAAGTTTCACAGCCAAACCACTGATGGAAACAGTCACCTGGATTCGCATTTACTTTGGTCTATCCCAAAGCCAAAATGGAAACTTCCTGAGAACCCCTTTTATTGCTAATCGGAAAACACACATTTAAAAAGGGCATTTTGAGGATCAGGAACCAATTTATTAGATTGTATTAAATAGTCCATGCCACTACATCCAGATATGTATAATCAAACAGATTCATTTACAGACTTCACCGATCCTATGTTAACTCTATAGACAACACTACTAGTAGTAGGAACAACAACAATTATAGAAAAAGACATTGCCAAACATAAAACTCAATAAAACAACAAGAGGAACATAAAACAGAATATGTTGTCAAACCTCATGCAGAGCAGGAGCATCATTAGTGCCATCCCCAGTTACAGCAACAACATGTCCACTCTTTCTCAAAGCTTGCACAAGCAAAAGCTTGTCATTGGGAGAAGACCGCCCCATCACCTATAGATTGTAAAATGGTTAATCTTTATACCAAATTCACCACAATAATTTAATTAGAGAACATATACACATAAGAAAAAAAAAAATTGAAACCAACAATGACATGAATGTAGTAAATCATACAGATATCTGATCCGCAACTTTTTCTCTTTCCTTATCGGGCAAGGCACGAAATGTCTTTCCTTCAATGAGATTTGGCTCAGCAGCATCTGCATTAGAATCCAGTATTCCACATTCAAATGCGATTGCTTTCGCAGTTTGAAGATTGTCACCAGTGACCATGCGCACCTGTGGGTCAGAGAAAAATGTATACTCCTTTCAATAAGTTGAATCATATTTACAAAAATATAATTACACACACGGCGTACCACCATGATCAACATAGTCCTATTCAAGAAAATGAAACCCAAAACAGCACCAAACAAGCAACATATGGCTTTTCATGAACCTCTTTAAAAGTACATAACAAAATTAAGTATTCATTTAATTGATAAATCTAGCAGTAGTTTCACATATTTTCTGCTATAGGATTACGTAACATTACTGATATGAGATACAAATAAAACACTAGATGACACAACAGTGAAATACCTCAGATATGATGCTATACATATGCAATATGTTTTGATTAGTAATCAAATTTCATTAAAAACCAAGGGAAAGGAGTGCTATCATGGGGGATTAAGGCATTATAAAACGACCAAACCTTAGGCTACCCTCTTTTGGAGGGGATCCAATAAAGCTTGTCTATGCGGCAATGCCATCCTGTCTCAATCTAATCAAAGAATGGAGTAAAGAATTCGAACTCCTAATCATTCACCGCTCTAACTAAATTAACATTCTATTGAGGGGAGCCATTAGAGAACTGAAGATGATCTGCCACGGATGTATTCCTAAGTAGGGGTGTCAAAAATTACCGGAAAACTGGAACCGGAACCAGGAAACCGGGGACCCAGTTTCGGTTCCGGTTTGAAAAATCCAAAAACCGGGTACCCTGGTTCCAGTAACCGGTTTTTACTGGGTTATCGGGAACCGGGTTTCCATTTTATTTAAAAATATATATATATATATTTTTTACACTTAGGTTTAGGTTTAGCACTTCTCCAGCTCTCCCCTTCATCTTCATTTCTCACGAGTCACGCCACAAGCCTCCTCTTCTCCATTTTCTCTTCTCTTCTTCATTTCACTTCTCCCCTTCACTCAGTGAACACCCATTCGGCCATTCCATTTCCTGTTTCCCCCTCTTCATTTCACAACAGTACAACACCCATTCGGTGAATCTTCATTTCAAACATTTCTCACACCCATTCGGCCTCTCTCTTTCCGTTTCTCGCTTCGCCTCCCTTTCTCGCTTCGTCTCCATCTCTCGCTCCGTCAGCCGAGCAATGAGCACTAGCAGCCAGGTCTGGACTTTTTATTTCTGGGTTTCTTTGATATTTTCTCTGTTGATCCATGGAAATTTTTTTGTTTTGCTTGGTTTTAGTGGATAAAATTTAATCTACAACACTTTTTAGTGTTCATTACTTCATTTACATGCATGTTCATTAAATTTGTGATGGGCTTGTTTAATTTGGGGCGCTGCAATTTTGGATTTGGTGGGAGTGGGACGATGAGCAGCGAAGAACATGGTGTAATTTTGGCCGATTATTTTGCTAAGTTGAAATTTTCAGACAATCAGTTTGGAGAGAAGGAAAAATGGAAAACAAAGAAATATATTGTTTGAATATTTATATACATATATATTTATTGTTGGTAGTTTATATTTATTGTTGTAATATTTATATATATTGTTACTTTAGTGTATAATATTAACATCTAAACAATATTTGATGGAATTCTGATGTTGGGTTTATTGGGTTGATTGTAGTAGTTGTTCATTTTCTGATGTTGGGGTCTTAAGCATCTGGAAATTTGGCCAATTGGGTCACTTATTTGATGCCTTTCTTTGCATAAAGTTTGGTTCTTACAATTTCTTAGGCTCACAATGAAATATACTGTTTGAATATATATAAAGTATTTATTGTTGGTAGTTTATATTTATTGTTGTAATATTTGTATATATTGTTCACTTTAGTGTATAACATCTAAACACTTTTAATAGATGGAGGAGACAAATAGTCCTAGTATGCAATTGGAATGTGACAATTTTGGAACCAATCCAACTTCATCTACAGATACCTTGCAATCACAAACGAACCTATCCAGAAAACCATCGGTGAATCAGTCTGTTGTATGGGATCATTTCAAAAAAATAGAACCAGTTGATAAGAACAACACAAAAGCAATGTGCAATGATTGCAATAGGGTGTTAGGGTGTCATTGGAAAAATGGTACTTCAGACATGATGAGCCACCTTACCACTAGATGTCCGACCTCTCCACTTAGAAAATCGAATATACCCAAAGGTCAAACTTTGTTGCAAATGCCACAATAGAAGGCAATCAAGGAGTAGGATTTGTTAACTATGATCCGATTTATTTAAGAAATTTGGTTGTGCGGTATTTCATCAAAGAGAAGTTGTCTTTTAGGCATGTGGAGAGTGATAAGTTTAGAGAATTGATGAATGGAATTGAACCAAGGTTCATGGTACCAAGTCGCAATACTCTACAGAAAGATTGCATGAAACTATATGAGGAAGAAAAACTTAAGTTGAAAAATGTTTTGAGCGGTAAAAGGGTTTGCATAACTACTGATACATGGACATCTCTTCAAAATTTGAACTATATGGTTGTTACCGCTACCTTCATAGATTATGATTGGATAATGCATAAGAAAATAATCAAATTTGGCATAATTTCTAGTCATATAGGTGATGATCTTGGAAGATTGGTGGAGAGTACAATGATGGACAGGGGGATTGATAGTTTGTTCACTATTACTGTTGATAATGCTACAAAAAATGATGCGATGATCAAGTTTTTGAAAAGGAGGTTGAAGGCCAAGCCTTATTCTGTTTTGGGATGTGAATTTCTTCACATGCGGTGTGCCGTTCATATTTTAAATCTTGTTGTAACTGAAGGGTTGAAAGGATTGGGTGCTTGTGTTTCTAATATAAGGAATGCAGTGAAATTTGTGAGGTACTCACCAGCGAGAATGGCAAAGTTTAAATCATGTATAGAGCTAGAAAAGATTACATGTACGAAGATGGTATGTCTAGATGTTCAAGCAAGATGGAATTCTACGTACTTAATGTTGAGCTCAGCTGAGAAATATGAAAAAGCTTTTGCCCTACTTCAGGAGGATGAGAGTAATCATTTTGTTGCTCCTAGCTCTATTGAGTGGGAAAATGCTAGGCTATTTGTGAGGTTTTTGAAATCGTTTTATGATGCCGCATTGAATTTCTCTAGTTCAAAAAATGTCAACTCCAACTCATATTTCATTCAACTTTGTATTATTCAAAATACTTTGAATGATGGTATTTTTAGTGATAATCCTATCCTTCGTTCAGTGAGTTTTGATATGAAAACAAAGTATGATAAGTATTGGGAGACTGTGGAGAGGATTAACTTATTGTTGTATTTGACTTTTGTTCTTGACCCATGTTCCAAGATAAAGGGGTTAGTATTTTGGTTGAGAAGATGCAATGAAGTTGATTGGGCGAAATTTATCGAGGAAAGTGTGGACTCCCTCTTGAACCGTTTGTGGGATCAATACAATTTGTTTCATGGGGAGGATGGGTTATCTAACTCTGATGTAGGTATAAAAAGTTCAACTCCTACTTTTTCAAATGTTGATGATGAAGATTTGGAGGATCAAGATGTGAAATTTTTGAAGGTGTTCTCCCAACACCAAGAAGAGAACGACTTGGAGTGTAAGTCGGAGGTGAATCGATATTTGTCTGATCGGTGTGAAGCAACAACCCATGATTTTAATATCTTACTTTGGTGGAAAGTTAATGCACCCAAATATCCTATTCTCGCAGAAGTAGCCTGTGATGTATTAGCCATTCCTATTTCCACTGTTGCATCTGAGTCTGCCTTCAGCAATGGAGGACGTATATTAGATTCATTTAGGAGTTCATTATCTCCATTTTACTTGAGGCCTTGATTTGCACACAAGACTGGTTAAAGAGCTACCCAAATAACGTTGAGGAGCTGCAGAAGTTTATGGGAATGGAAAGCTATGATGAGCATGGTAACTAAATGATTATAAATTCATTACTTTTCATTATTTACTATGTTTTCATAGTTTGACATTTTATATATTATGATATTAAAATGCCATGATTTTAATATTAACCTCTTAACTTTGTTTGTTGTTTTATTCACAAGATATAGCTAGATGATTTCTAAAGCTCGTGTGACATGCTGGATGATTTGACGATTTTTGAAGCTTGCGTAATATTGTCTTTGTAATATGTTTATGAACTATTTTTATTGTAAGGGGTATTTCTTTTGGTTGGTAGATTATTTAAATACTTGTTTTATTATTTTTTTTTTTTTGGGTTTTGAATTGTTGTAGTAAGGGGGTATTTCTTGTGCATGTTGGTTTGTTTACATACTTGTTTTTACTTTTTATTGTTTTAATGTTTTCTTTATGTACCTAATTTAAAATGATTTTTAGGGTATTTTAAAAAATTGAATTTTTATTTTTTTTTTTTTTTTTTTTTTTTTGATATGAGGAACCTCTACAAGGCAGACCCTTGGACCACCCCTGAGTAAACCCGACCCGTGCACCGCACCCTCGGAGTTTCCCTGCGACGGGGTAAGTCACTGGCTATTCACCAGAGGGGTGTGGCCCCAAGGAGGAGGTAGCACCTGGTGGGTTTCGAACCTGAGACCACTGAGGAGCAAACTCAGAGCCCCAGGCTTTACTCCCTAACCACCAAGCCAACCCCTTGGGGTTTTGAATTTTTATTTCTAAGGCCCATATAGGCAAAAACATTGATTTTTTAGGATTTTTGGGCTTTTTTAGGTTTATTTTTTAATTATTTGGAATAATCACAACAAAGCCCCTTTAATTTGGCCAAAAAAACTAATAAATTTTTTAAAAATAAGCCAACTTATGAAAAAAAATGGGCTTATTTTAGGCCCAATACCTAAAATAAGCCCAAAAAACAAGTTTATTAAAAAACCGGTTACGGGACCGGGTACAAACCAAAACCGGCACCAGTAACCAGGACCCAATTACCGGTTCCGGTTTCCCAAAACCAAGAACCGGGGTAGCCCGGTTCCGATTCCTGGTTTTGGCCAAAAACCGAAAAACAGGATCGGGCTGACACCTCTATCCCTAAGGCAGGCAATGGTAAACAACTCCAGATACACTCCCTCCTTAAAGGGCAACTCCCACATCATACTTCATGCCAAAACCTAACCTTGGAGCCATGCCCCACCTCAGATCTAGTAAAACTAACTAGAAAACTTCTCCCAATCCCTCCTAATAAACTTCCATCTCCCCACACCATACGTCATGCAGTATGTATTTTGTGAATGTAAGAATATTTTATTTATATACGTATTTATTCTAAATTGCCTTGTTCTAGTAAATCCCACATTAAGAAGAGAAACAAGGTGCATAATTCCCATGCGAGGGTGGTAATTCTACACTACAGAGAGGAGAGTGATGATCAAGCCCTAAATACAGATATTGGTACTAAGGGTTTGCAAACTTCGATCCAATTAGAGACCTCAATCCAAGTGGCGGCTTTGGTCTAAGTGAGACCTGGAATAAACGTGGGGCTTTAGATCAAATTGTGGCTTTTGCATGATGTAGTCCTCCAATATATGTAGTTTAATAGATCTTCAGGCCACTTATCAACCACAATTTATATTATTAACTTCTTTAATTTTCTCTTATTTACTTGTTTGCTATTTAAAATTTTAATTTTTCAAAACAAATGGCTATTAGAGCCATAGGTTTTCCATCTAAATTTGGGGCAATTTTAATTTTGTGTTGGGAGTTATTTGGTCAAGTTGTTAGCTGTTTGAATAGTTTTTAGGCTATTTGGTGAATAGTTGGTTGCTTTGATGGGATTTTCAATTGGAAAAAACTACTCTGCCTGCAAAAACTCCTCTGAGGATATTTCAATCTTCAGCATTTGAAGATGCATACTTTGCTTTTATAACAAAGACATCAAAGCTTTTGAAGGTGGGCAAAGCTATCCAATGGAGATGTTGAAGGACAAAACGGGGGATTTATTGATTAAAGTCACAATACTATTTTACCGTGTCTAAGGATAAGGTTTTACATGAAGTTGGTGAAAGTAAGGCAAAAGACAAAGATAGAACAATAAATTTGTTTTTGCCCTACCTCTTGTGCTTATGGCTAATATTGTACCAATTTTTTTTTTCATTTGGCACCATGTATCCAAAGCTTCGCTCCGAATAATCCCGGGGGTGCACAGGCCCTCGGTGAGGAGTTTCCCGCAAGTGCACCTTGGTTAATTCAAGGGGTGAAGCCCCCAATCTGATGGCCCCAAGAAGTAGTTTGCACTCGGTGGGTTTCAAACCTAAGACAACTCAAAGTCCCAAGCTGTCCAACCACTGAGCCAACCCCTTGGGGTTCGCCAGTTCCACATTACCCTACTCAACAATGGATTTAATATTTTCCAACTATAACCATCTTAAGAATTTTTTTTAATTAATTAGGAAAATTTTAGTTTCCAAATTCCCAACTGCAAGTTACTGACATTCTTGATAATTCACAGATAAGGTCAGCCTTTCATTTAAGACTGAGATTTTCTCGGATTTGTTTTTGGAGGAAGGTAGGATAATGTGATGGAAGGAGAATGGTTGGGGTTGGAGTAGTTACTCTTTGCCAACAAATGGTGGT
>NC_081548.1:16817006-16818138 GCF_901000735.1 Corylus avellana | reverse complement strand
TGACAACGGAAACAACCCATTTAACCTTTTTTTTTTTTTTAATAATATTTGAAATATAATTAAAAAGCGAAAAGCCTTACTCAGGTACACATGGAGTATACATGAGAAACATCTAGATAGAAGGGGGGGAAAAAAAAGAAAAAGAACAAGAAATTCCTGAAAACTAAGCACCTAGGGAGAGCTACAAACGCAGCTGTCCAAGTATAAGAGTTAAACAGAAAAAAGACTCAAGCTTCGCTAACATCATCTTGTGGTGCTCAAAACTTCTGTCATTTATTTCCCTCCAAAGGCACCACAAGAAGCAAGAAGGCACCATCTTCCACACAGCAGCGCTCTGAGTTCTACCACTAGTCTACCAACAAGCAAACAAGTCGGCTACTCCACTAGGCATCACCCTAGACAGCCCAAAACAACTAAAAAAGGCATTCTATAAGGCACAAGAGACCTCACAATGGAGGAGAAGATGGTCCACGGAATCCCTATTCTTTTTGCACATAAAGCACCATCAACCACAATGACATGTCGTTTCCTTAGATTGTCCATAACAAGCATCTTCCCTAGGGCCACCAACCAAGCAATAAAGGCTGCTCTCAAAGGAAACTTAGTATGCCAAATACTCATCCAAAAGAAAGGAGGGCCATCGTTACAAGCAATGACACCGAAGAAGGAGCTAACAGTGAACAATTTCTGAAGGGAGACCACCAAAGCTTGTCTTTACCATCCCATCTCATTCTAAATGAGTACAACAAATTGAAGAACGAGGCAAAGACCTCCACCTCCCAATCATGAATCAATCTAACAAAACATATGTTCCACTAATTGAAGTCACCAAAAGACTACAAGTGAGCCGCTACTGAAACATCATTTACACAAGCAATACCATATAAATCTAGAAAGACTTCTTTTAGGGCATTGTACCCACACCACAACTCAAACCTAGCGTGACAAAAAAGATCCCCAACCTTGGGCGCCATTTTCCCTAAAGAGCAAAATTGAACTTCACCAAATTATGAACACCCAACCTTCCTTCAGAGATCGGAGAGCATACCTTGCAGTAGCTTACCAAGTGAAATTTGAAATCTTCGCCTAGCCTGTGCCATACAAAATCATGAAGAAAGTTCTCTATGCGTTT
>NC_081548.1:16776402-16816906 GCF_901000735.1 Corylus avellana | reverse complement strand
AACACCCATTCGGTGAATCTTCATTTCAAACATTTCTCACACCCATTCGGCCTCTCTCTTTCCGTTTCTCGCTTCGCCTCCCTTTCTCGCTTCGTCTCCATCTCTCGCTCCGTCAGCCGAGCAATGAGCACTAGCAGCCAGGTCTGGACTTTTTATTTCTGGGTTTCTTTGATATTTTCTCTGTTGATCCATGGAAATTTTTTTGTTTTGCTTGGTTTTAGTGGATAAAATTTAATCTACAACACTTTTTAGTGTTCATTACTTCATTTACATGCATGTTCATTAAATTTGTGATGGGCTTGTTTAATTTGGGGCGCTGCAATTTTGGATTTGGTGGGAGTGGGACGATGAGCAGCGAAGAACATGGTGTAATTTTGGCCGATTATTTTGCTAAGTTGAAATTTTCAGACAATCAGTTTGGAGAGAAGGAAAAATGGAAAACAAAGAAATATATTGTTTGAATATTTATATACATATATATTTATTGTTGGTAGTTTATATTTATTGTTGTAATATTTATATATATTGTTACTTTAGTGTATAATATTAACATCTAAACAATATTTGATGGAATTCTGATGTTGGGTTTATTGGGTTGATTGTAGTAGTTGTTCATTTTCTGATGTTGGGGTCTTAAGCATCTGGAAATTTGGCCAATTGGGTCACTTATTTGATGCCTTTCTTTGCATAAAGTTTGGTTCTTACAATTTCTTAGGCTCACAATGAAATATACTGTTTGAATATATATAAAGTATTTATTGTTGGTAGTTTATATTTATTGTTGTAATATTTGTATATATTGTTCACTTTAGTGTATAACATCTAAACACTTTTAATAGATGGAGGAGACAAATAGTCCTAGTATGCAATTGGAATGTGACAATTCTGGAACCAATCCAACTTCATCTACAGATACCTTGCAATCACAAACGAACCTATCCAGAAAACCATCGGTGAATCAGTCTGTTGTATGGGATCATTTCAAAAAAATAGAACCAGTTGATAAGAACAACCCAAAGGCAATGTGCAATGATTGCAATAGGGTGTTAGGGTGTCACTGGAAAAATGGTACTTCAGACATGATGAGCCACCTTACCACTAGATGTCCGACCTCTTCACTTAGAAAATCGAATATACCCAAAGGTCAAACTTTGTTGCAAATGCCACAATAGAAGGCAATCAAGGAGTAGGATTTGTTAAGTATGATCCGATTTATTTAAGAAATTTGGTTGTGCGGTATTTCATCAAAGAGAAGTTTTCTTTTAGGCATGTGGAGAGTGATAAGTTTAGAGAATTGATGAATGGAATTGAACCAAGGTTCATTGTACCAAGTCGCAATACTCTACAGAAAGATTGCATGAAACTATATGAGGAAGAAAAACTTAAGTTGAAAAATGTTTTGAGCGGTAAAAGGGTTTGCATAACTACTGATACATGGACATCTCTTCAAAATTTGAACTATATGGTTGTTACCGCTACCTTCATAGATTATGATTGGATAATGCATAAGAAAATAATCAAATTTGGCATAATTTCTAGTCATATAGGTGATGATCTTGGAAGATTGGTGGAGAGTACAATGATGGATAGGGGGATTGATAGTTTGTTCACTATTACTGTTAATAATGCTACAAACAATGATGCGATGATCAAGTTTTTGAAAAGGAGGTTGAAGGCCAAGCCTTATTCTGTTTTGGGATGTGAATTTCTTCACATGCGGTGTGTCGTTCATATTTTAAATCTTGTTGTAACTGAAGGGTTGAAAGGATTGGGTGCTTGTGTTTCTAATATAAGGAATGCAGTGAAATTTGTGAGGTACTCACCAGCGAGAATGGCAAAGTTTAAATCATGTATAGAGCTAGAAAAGATTACATGTACGAAGATGGTATGTCTAGATGTTCAAGCAAGATGGAATTCTACGTACTTAATGTTGAGCTCAGCTGAGAAATATGAAAAAGCTTTTGCCCTACTTCAGGAGGATGAGAGTAATCATTTTGTTGCTCCTAGCTCTATTGAGTGGGAAAATGCTAGGCTATTTGTGAGGTTTTTGAAATCGTTTTATGATGCCGCATTGAATTTCTCTAGTTCAAAAAATGTCAACTCCAACTCATATTTCATTCAACTTTGTATTATTCAAAATACTTTGAATGATGGTATTTTTAGTGATAATCCTATCCTTCGTTCAGTGAGTTTTGATATGAAAACAAAGTATGATAAGTATTGGGAGACTGTGGAGAGGATTAACTTATTGTTGTATTTGACTTTTGTTCTTGACCCATGTTCCAAGATAAAGGGGTTAGTATTTTGGTTGAGAAGATGCAATGAAGTTGATTGGGCGAAATTTATCGAGGAAAGTGTGGACTCCCTCTTGAACCGTTTGTGGGATCAATACAATTTGTTTCATGGGGAGGATGGGTTATCTAACTCTGATGTAGGTATAAAAAGTTCAACTCCTACTTTTTCAAATGTTGATGATGAAGATTTGGAGGATCAAGATGTGAAATTTTTGAAGGTGTTCTCCCAACACCAAGAAGAGAACGACTTGGAGTGTAAGTCGGAGGTGAATCGATATTTGTCTGATCGGTGTGAAGCAACAACCCATGATTTTAATATCTTACTTTGGTGGAAAGTTAATGCACCCAAATATCCTATTCTCGCAGAAGTAGCCTGTGATGTATTAGCCATTCCTATTTCCACTGTTGCATCTGAGTCTGCCTTCAGCAATGGAGGACGTATATTAGATTCATTTAGGAGTTCATTATCTCCATTTTACTTGAGGCCTTGATTTGCACACAAGACTGGTTAAAGAGCTACCCAAATAACGTTGAGGAGCTGCAGAAGTTTATGGGAATGGAAAGCTATGATGAGCATGGTAACTAAATGATTATAAATTCATTACTTTTCATTATTTACTATGTTTTCATAGTTTGACATTTTATATATTATGATATTAAAATGCCATGATTTTAATATTAACCTCTTAACTTTGTTTGTTGTTTTATTCACAAGATATAGCTAGATGATTTCTAAAGCTCGTGTGACATGCTGGATGATTTGACGATTTTTGAAGCTTGCGTAATATTGTCTTTGTAATATGTTTATGAACTATTTTTATTGTAAGGGGTATTTCTTTTGGTTGGTAGATTATTTAAATACTTGTTTTATTATTTTTTTTTTTTTGGGTTTTGAATTGTTGTAGTAAGGGGGTATTTCTTGTGCATGTTGGTTTGTTTACATACTTGTTTTTACTTTTTATTGTTTTAATGTTTTCTTTATGTACCTAATTTAAAATGATTTTTAGGGTATTTTAAAAAATTGAATTTTTATTTCTAAGGCCCATATAGGCAAAAACATTGATTTTTTAGGATTTTTGGGCTTTTTTAGGTTTATTTTTTAATTATTTGGAATAATCACAACAAAGCCCCTTTAATTTGGCCAAAAAAACTAATAAATTTTTTAAAAATAAGCCAACTTATGAAAAAAAATGGGCTTATTTTAGGCCCAATACCTAAAATAAGCCCAAAAAACAAGTTTATTAAAAAACCGGTTACAGGACCGGGTACAAACCAAAACCGGCCAGTAACCAGGACCCAATTACCGGTTCCGGTTTCCCAAAACCAAGAACCGGGGTAGCCCGGTTCCGATTCCTGGTTTTGGCCAAAAACCGAAAAACAGGATCGGGCTGACACCTCTATCCCTAAGGCAGGCAATGGTAAACAACTCCAGATACACTCCCTCCTTAAAGGGCAACTCCCACATCATACTTCATGCCAAAACCTAACCTTGGAGCCATGCCCCACCTCAGATCTAGTAAAACTAACTAGAAAACTTCTCCCAATCCCTCCTAATAAACTTCCATCTCCCCACACCATACGTCATGCAGTATGTACTTCGTATGTATTGCATGTAGCGATTTGTCTGTAAGTGTATTATATATATTTTGTGAATGTAAGAATATTTTATTTATATACGTATTTATTCTAAATTGCCTTGTTCTAGTAAATCCCACATTAAGAAGAGAAACAAGGTGCATAATTCCCATGCGAGGGTGGTAATTCTACACTACAGAGAGGAGAGTGATGATCAAGCCCTAAATACAGATATTGGTACTAAGGGTTTGCAAACTTCGATCCAATTAGAGACCTCAATCCAAGTGGCGGCTTTGGTCTAAGTGAGACCTGGAATAAACGTGGGGCTTTAGATCAAATTGTGGCTTTTGCATGATGTAGTCCTCCAATATATGTAGTTTAATAGATCTTCAGGCCACTTATCAACCACAATTTATATTATTAACTTCTTTAATTTTCTCTTATTTACTTGTTTGCTATTTAAAATTTTAATTTTTCAAAACAAATGGCTATTAGAGCCATAGGTTTTCCATCTAAATTTGGGGCAATTTTAATTTTGTGTTGGGAGTTATTTGGTCAAGTTGTTAGCTGTTTGAATAGTTTTTAGGCTATTTGGTGAATAGTTGGTTGCTTTGATGGAATTTTTAATGGAAAAAACTACTCTGCCTGCAAAAACTCCTCTGAGGATATTTCAATCTTCAGCATTTGAAGATGCATACTTTGCTTTTATAACAAAGACATCAAAGCTTTTGAAGGTGGGCAAAGCTATCCAATGGAGATGTTGAAGGACAAAACGGGGGATTTATTGATTAAAGTCACAATACTATTTTACCGTGTCTAAGGATAAGGTTTTACATGAAGTTGGTGAAAGTAAGGCAAAAGACAAAGATAGAACAATAAATTTGTTTTTGCCCTACCTCTTGTGCTTATGGCTAATATTGTACCAATTTTTTTTTTCATTTGGCACCATGTATCCAAAGCTTCGCTCCGAATAATCCCGGGGGTGCACAAGCCCTCGGTGAGGAGTTTCTCGCAAGTGCACCTTGGTTAATTCAAGGGGTGAAGCCCCCAATCTGATGGCCCCAAGAAGTAGTTTGCACTCAGTGGGTTTCGAACCTAAGACAACTCAAAGTCCCAAGCTGTCCAACCACTGAGCCAACCCCTTGGGGTTCGCCAATTCCACATTACCCTACTCAACAATGGATTTAATATTTTCCAACTATAACCATCTTAAGAATTTTTTTTAATTAATTAGGAAAATTTTAGTTTCCAAATTCCCAACTGCAAGTTACTGACATTCTTGATAATTCACAGATAAGGTCAGCCTTTCATTTAAGACTGAGATTTTCTCGGATTTGTTTTTGGAGGAAGGTAGGATAATGTGATGGAAGGAGAATGGTTGGGGTTGGAGTAGTTACTCTTTGCCAACAAATGGTGGTTCTCGGTGGGTAATAAGAGAATGTGTGTGTGAGAGAGAGAGAGTGGGACTGGATGATGTATGTGTGAGAGAGAGAGAGAAGGGGGGGGGAGGAGGGAGTTGTATGGTGGCTCATCAGTTGAGGAGCTCGAGCATGTCCTCTTTATGTGCAACCCAGGTGTGGTTCTAGTCTGCCACCACCTTGTCAACCATCAAAAGCAAACCCAGAGCTTCACGCCGAAGTCACGACTCACTGTCTTGCATGGCCAAGCCACATGCTGATGGGGAAAAGCTTGACAATACATGATCGAACCATATGAGTTGAGCTGGATTCCTTCAAATTTCTTCTTTAAATTTTGTCTCAAATTCTAGCTGAATTTGTATTGTGGTTAGGCCAAATAGCCTTTATTGTGATTGTTTGTGTTTGTTTGAGCAAAATTGGCATTGATTTGTGTGGTTTGCAGAGAAGGGTGGCCTGGCGGTTGGCCTATTTGAACGATCATGCTAGGCAATGCTGGTTGTTTTAGATTGGATGGTAGCATCCATTGACGGGTTGCATGGCAGCTTGGCGGGGTGGTAAAACAAAGGTTTTGGAGCGTGTTTGGTTGGGTGTGAAGGCTTGATTCACTATTGGCATCATAGGGGTTTAGTGACCGACTGTTGATGGCTGAATGGCCTAAAACACCAATCAGTTTGTTAGGTGGTAGCATCACCTTGAATGGCCTAAAATACCAGTCACTAGGGCCCACGGCTTGATGCAGGGACATATCGCATTACAAAACCTATGAGTTCAATCGTTGCAGCTCAGCACATTTCCGAATACCACCAAGTTAGGTTAATGGGATTGGCTGGCTAGGGTGAGTTGAGTGTTTAGAATGTTGCGGGTTGGATTGTCATTTCATGCTAACTGGTTTGGATGGGCATAAGTAGATGCTTGTTATGGGATGGATAGACAAGGCATGGAGGTGGCATAGGTATGCACCAAGCCCTCCACACATGCAAGCTGACCAAGAGCCAGGCCTAAGCAGGTTGCTCGGTCATTGGCATCTGCTAGCAACCAAGAATTTAAGCAGGCTTGATTGACTAAGATATTGGCCACACAAAAAACTTTAAGCTGATTTTGATGACCCCTCTCAATTTTCCCTTCTTTTTTTTTTTTTTTTTTTTTTTTAAAAAAAAAAAACCTCACACCGCCAGTAGTATCTGATTGTTTTAATCAAACAGTTCCATCCCACTTCCATTAAATTCAGTGACGCGACTCATGTAACATGCTCACATGTTACTTAATTTTCTGCTAAAGATACACCCATGTTGGATTGTTTGTTGAAAAGCTTAGCTGCCCAATCAAGACCACCACCCAAATCCACTATTGCAAAAGGCTCAGGCCGATCCTTCATAATGGGGCTTACACATCAAGACCACCATCAACCAAACACTAAAACCCCCTTGCCAATTATCAATGTTGCTTTTTCTATGTCGGCCTATGTGGGCATGGGTCTGTGTTTATTTTTTGAGTGTTTATGTATGTCTATCTCTAATACAAATGTGCCTGTGTTTGTGAACAAGCGCAAAGGACAAAAATGGGAGATTTCTTCCTCTGGTAAGACATGACTGCTCTCTCTCTCCCCTCCAAAAGATGAGCCAACAATTTGAGTTCAGGAAGAGAAATAAATTAAATTGATAAACCAAAGAAAAGAAAAACAATATGCCCCTAGCCCTAATTTCTCAGGCTTCAGCTTTTTTTGTTTGGCTTTTTGCTAAAAACTATATTTTTATCTCACAATGATAACATGACAGTCTCAACTAACCCTTGGATTAATCAATGTTAAAAAAAAAAAAAATCTCCAAGGATTGGTAGACTGCTACATCAATCTTGTATGATAAAAATATGGTACATAGCATTTCACAATTTGGTAACCAAACATTATAATTAATTATCATTTGCAACCTTTTTTATAGGAAAGCATAACCACTACACCCATAGGATTGAATCTATGAACTCACCAATCACCTTTTTTAAAAAGAATAAATAAATGTGTAAATTCTGATTTTGGCCATATCACAAATACATCCTAGCAAATATTATAGTATATAGGAAAGCAAATATCACTTAACCCAATCAACAGAATTTCCATATGTTTATGGCGAATGACATGGATGGTTTAACCTGGAAGCACTATCACAGGGACATTAGCACACCCATTCCTTGAATAACATTAGGAACCCAAACCAGTCAATTCAAAAATAAACAGAAGTACAAATGACATTTTTGCCCATTGAACATGCATATAAAATAAACCGTCATCTCACTAGAACTCATAAGATTAGCAATCAAAACAGTACCCACAATATAGAAGCATCTGTTAATTTCTTTTTTAAAAAAAGTGTCCAGTCCAAATGTCATTCTTACCCATTGAAGATGCATATAAAACAATCTTTACCCCACTAGAACTCATATGCTTAGCAATCATAGCGGAAACCATATGATCAAAGACAGAAACAGTTCTTCAACATTACAAGCAACTAAAAAAAAAATTAACACACAATTACCTTAACACCAGCATTTTGGCAAAGTCGCACAGCATCTTTGACACCAGGTCGACAAGGATCCTGCATTGCGATATGTACATAAGCTATAGCAGTAACATGGGTATTCTCTTTCAAAAGATGATGCTAAAATAGCATGCTTCGAGTAAAATCTTCTAGAGAAATACCTTTATACCAACAATAGCCAGCAATACAAGGTCATCCGCAGGTAATGTCCACTCAACTAGTTCCTCTTCATTAGATGGAACCTTTTCTGATTCATATGATCTATATGCAATGGCAACACAGCGCAAACTAGTAGCTGCCATGTCTTCAATAGCTTTCTTAAAAAATATCATCTGCAAACCAAATAAAACTTCACCAATTATAACCATAACAAGCAAAAGGTTTCATATACTATTTAGCAGTGTATACATCTAGAAAAGCAAAATTCTTATTATATCGCAAGGTAAATTTTAACTTGATAACATTTTTCTCAAGGTAAATTTGGGTATTTTAACACATACCCATATGATATCCAAGCTGGAAAAAGAAAGTGACAACGGAAACAACCCATTTAACCTTTTTTTTTTTTTTTTTTAATAATATTTGAAATATAATTAAAAAGCGAAAAGCCTTACTCAGGTACACATGGAGTATACATGAGAAACATCTAGATAGAAGGGGGGAAAAAAAAGAAAAAGAACAAGAAATTCCTGAAAACTAAGCACCTAGGGAGAGCTACAAACGCAGCTGTCCAAGTATAAGAGTTAAACAGAAAAAAGACTCAAGCTTCGCTAACATCATCTCGTGGTGCTCAAAACTTCTGTCATTTCTTTCCCTCCAAAGGCACCACAAGAAGCAAGAAGGCACCATCTTCCACACAGCAGTGCTCTGAGTTCTACCACTAGTCTACCAACAAGCAAACAAGTCGGCTACTCCACTAGGCATCACCCTAGACAGCCCAAAACAACTAAAAAAGGCATTCTATAAGGCACAAGAGACCTCACAATGGAGGAGAAGATGGTCCACGGAATCCCTATTCTTTTTGCACATAAAGCACCTATCAACCACAATGACATGTCGTTTCCTTAGATTGTCCATAACAAGCATCTTCCCTAGGGCCACCAACCAAGCAATAAAGGCTGCTCTCAAAGGAAACTTAGTATGCCAAATACTCATCCAAAAGAAAGGAGAGCCATCGTTACAAGCAATGACACCGAAGAAGGAGCTAACAATGAACAATTTCTGAAGGGAGACCACCAAAGCTTGTCTTTACCATCCCATCTCATTCTAAATGAGTACAACAAATTGAAGAACGAGGCAAAGACCTCCACCTCCCAATCATGAATCAATCTAACAAAACATATGTTCCACTAATTGAAGTCACCAAAAGACTACAAGTGAGCCGCTACTGAAACATCATTTACACAAGCAATACCATATAAATCTAGAAAGACTTCTTTTAGGGCATTGTACCCACACCACAAATTATGCCAGAATCTAACCTTGTACCCACACCACAACTCGAACCTAGCGTGACAAAAAAGATCCCCAACCTTGGGCGCCATTTT
Organism: Corylus avellana; assembly: GCF_901000735.1. Classification (NCBI taxonomy): domain Eukaryota; kingdom Viridiplantae; phylum Streptophyta; class Magnoliopsida; order Fagales; family Betulaceae; genus Corylus; species Corylus avellana. The sequence goes on along the minus strand of NC_081548.1, from coordinate 16,807,541 downwards.
CCCTAAAGAGCAAAATTGAACTTCACCAAATTATGAACACCCAACCCTCCTTCAGAGATCGGAGAGCATACCTTGCAGTAGCTTACCAAGTGAAATTTGAAATCTTCGCCTAGACTGTGCCATACAAAATCATGAAGAAAGTTCTCTATGCGTTTTGCAACACCCACAAGGAGAGGGAATATGGACAAGTAAGAGGTAGGCAAGTTGGAAAGTATACTATTGTATAAGGGTAACCACTCTCTTTTATGCGTTTCCCAATTGTACCCTCCAACTCACTAACAACTCCTCACCCGCCGAGGCATAACTCATGCAACACCAAACAACTAGAAAGCGCAAATTTTGTTCTTATGGAGATTTGATCATGTGTCCTTAAGGTCAATAGCCCCAGATTTATTTGAAATGAGGGTAACGAAGGTCGCATTAAGAGTTTTTTCAAACTTATCACGGGCATAAAAATCATGGAACACCCCCATAATGTCTACCTTGAGTACATCCCAGCAAGCTTGAAAGAAAGCCATAGAAAAACTATCAAGGCCTAGGTGCCTTGTCACTGTTCATACCATTCACCACCTCAAGGAACCTCACACACCTCAAATGAGCACTCTAGCCTAGAGGCTTCCACCGCACCTATGGAGTTGAATACAAGGGCATCCAGCTTATTAGGCCGCTTGTTGAATTGTTATGAAAACAGACTATCGTAGTATTGCACAATGTGATTCTTGATAGGAGGACGATCAGCAGAGACCGAGCCATTAATAGTCACAGCTTCAACGGAGTTGTTTCTCCTATTTGAGCTAGCCACCCAATGGAAGTACTTCATGCATTTATCACCCTCTTTAAGCCAAAGAGCCCTAAACTTTTGCCTCCAACTAATCTCCTCCATTAAGGTGATTGTTTCCAACACACTGGTAACCAAGGATTTCCTCCACTACTCTTTCGCAACTAAAACTCTCACTTCCTCCATAAGGGTTTTTTAATGGGACTCCAAGTCGCCTAACACCTGCTCTTTTCAGGTTTTTAAATTAGCTTTCCAAGCCTTAAGTTTATTAGCCAAAATGAAGCTAGGAGAACATTGAAACTGGTAAGAAGACCACCACTTCCTTACTATATCCACAAAGCCTTCAACCTTAAGCCACATGTTTTCAAACTTAAACAGCCTTTTGCCTCCTTGGGAACCACCACAATCAAGGAGATTGGGAAAGTGGTCAAAGCACAATCTATGCATCCTTTTTTGATATAAATTGGGAAACTTAGCTTCCCCACTCCTGAGAAACAAGAAACCTATCAATTCTTGACCAAGAGGAAGGGTCCCGATTATTGGACCACGTAAATGTCCCTCTAACAAGGGAAGTACTTGAGGCCATGCTCAAAATAAAATCAGAAAATTCCATCATGGCAAGACTAAAATGCACAAACACCCAATCTTTCACTAGCAAAGCAGGTGGCGTTGAAGTCTCCTCCAATGTAAGGCATATTCCTCCAACTAAGCAAACTAGCCAACTCCTACCATAAAAACCTTCTATCAAAATCAAAATTAAGCCCAAACCCTTTGATCCCACTCTAAACGATTTGATAAACACCATCGCCTATGGAATCCGCACCATCGCCTTCACTGTGGATTTCAGTTAAGCAACACATAGCTTTCCAAAAAACGCAACATGGGCAAATCCAAGACTCCATTTCCACCAAACGGAGAACAAAACCGAAAGTTCGAAAGCTTTAGCCTCAACGTAAAACCAACTCACAAAACCCATCTTCACCAATCAATGTAGAGATCTAAAGGTGATCTCTATTGTTCAATAAAAGATCATATGCAGTTCTCCAAATACTTTTTTTTTGATAAGTAATGTAGTATATATCAAAAAAGCGCAATGCGCCTCTAACTACACAATAAAGTATACAAAGGAACCCAACCAAGCAACCAAGAAAAACCCTAGTGCACCTCAGGGAGAATCCTAGTGCACCTTAGGGGGAAAGGAAAATGCATTTTTCGACCCCAAAAATCCCCGCCGACACTGGCCCTTCACTGGAGAGATGGAGCAATCCAGATTTTTGAGCTCCCTCATCCCCTTAACCTTAGGAGCAGAAGCTTCAACCACGGGCTCCCTCTTATCAATGACGGAAAAAAGGTCCCGAAGTTTTTTGTCTTCACCTCCCCAAGACAACCCCACAACGGGAGCGAGGTTCATCGCATCAAGCACCCTATCGGAATAGCCCTCCTTCCCTTCCACCGAAGTATCAACCACAACCTTGGCAAGCAGGACCTTGTTCTTATGTAGCTGCTTTGCGACTTTTTCCATCACCCTCCGGGTATACCACAGTTGGGACGTGGAACCAAAGGAATAAATGAGAGTACCACTCTCTATCATGCGAGGAAAAGGACGGCTAAGACTCCTACCCATCTCACCCGCCCCATTAGAAAGGGAAGTAGTCGAGAGAGAAGTGCAGACATGAGACAAGAGCAAAGAGGCAGCAGTAGGGGAATGAAGACCAGCTCAGCCACCCCAAGGTAGGTGAGACAGTAGAGCCTACATGAACCTCCACCGGCAAAGTGGGAGACTTCCGGAATAGGGTCCTTTCCCTTAGAAGACAAGGATGACTCCTTCAACACCACCAGAGAGGGAGAGATAGCTCTCGGACCAAAGAACCCACGACGAATCAAACCTTTCGCTGGAGAAGAAGGACGAACAACCTGAGTTTCCTCCCCCCCAGAAAAAGGAACCTCCCTATCCCTGCAAAGAGGGCTCGCCGGAAAGTCCACCTCCCAAGGAACAGAGAAGGCCTCTTTGAGAACAGAAAGACGCACCGAATTAGAAAGCTCCGAAGACACAGGCGCACCCAAGTGGGCTTCAGGCACCGAAGAAAAAGAATCGTCCCAGTCCCTGCGCAAAGGGCTCGCCGGTAAATCCTCCGCAGAATTGACAGAAAAACCAGGATCCAAAAATAGAGCAGCTCACTGAGAAGACCCATCACTGGCAGACCCAACATTCTCGCCTAGAACTCGCACCGGGGAGAGAGAGAACTCTGCCGGGGAAGACCCATCGCCGAAATCCAAACCCGTAAGATGCAAACTCAAAGAAGACCTAGCCAACAGCTCCAAAACAGCTTCAGAGACCAGAGGAAGCCCCGGAGAAGGCACCAAAAGCGACGCAACAGCAAAAACAGGCTCCGAAGGCAAAGAATTCGAGAAAAATTCAGATCCGAACCCGGATCCGAGTTTTGACATGGATCCGAGTTTTGACCCGACCCTGTTTCAAAGACCGACCCAGAAACGCAACCCAAAACAGAATTGGTTAGGCCCAAAATACGAACCCTTTTCCTCCTATGTTTGGGCTTCGAGGCAACCCCAGCACGGACCCAGTCCAACTTACGTTGAATTTGCCCTAGAAGCCTCAACAACCCACTAATACCGATCTTAGCCTTCTTCTTCTTCCTCGAACTCACAAACCCAGCCGCCACCGCCAGAGGAGTTGGCAAGCACTCCAACGCAGAGCAATCCACGGCAGAACGCAACCCAAGACCGTCAAACTCCGATTCAAAGCAAGACGACCCCGGAAACAAATCGAGAGACCTCGAGTAACACACCTTGTAGTCTACTGCTCTCGCCTCGACGCCCAAAGTAGATCGAAGGACATCCACGAAAGACCTCCCGGATTCAACCCCCCGAAGGAGCATCCATGAGAAGCCCCACTGAAGATGGAACCCCATGGTCCGCCGTACTGGACAACTTGAACTGGGCCACCAACAGTTGCCGAAGCTCTCCTGCAAAACGCCGCCAGCCCCTTCCAAAGCGTCCCTCCGAAAGCCAAATGACTCCCTTGCAACCACCCTCAACCAACACTGACACCTCCAAGAACCTTCCGGCCTTATTACCTCTCCCGTGGCCTTATCACCCTCATGGTAAGATTTGGCGATTTCTTCCTTCACCTGAGCTTAAATCGCCGCTTCCACCGTATCCACCAACCACAATGAACACTAAATGCTCGCAAAAATATACCCCACGAATCCTTTTCTCCTTTCCTCCAGACGAAGGTTAGGACACCCAACCTTTGTCGAAAGGCAGAAGGTTTTAGCTTCAAAAGAGAAGCTGCGTTCCATAACAAGCACGCCGAACCCTAGCGCGCAGCACCAGCCGCACCACCGCTAGCAAATCTTGCAGGACCTTCTAACTATAGTTCTCCAAATACTACGAGGTCATGAGTAGAAGCAAGACTTAATCTTAACAACCCATTTAACTACCATAATAAGAGCTGTAAATATTGAAAAGCAATTACACTCTCATACCTTATCTTCATTCATTGCTACAAACTGACCAGCTGCATCAATATATTGAGTGCATGCTTCTAAAATTATTTCAGCAGCCCCTTTCCAATGAATATGAACTTGACCATCAGGCTGTAAATATAGCAATAAAATAATAACAAGTCATTAGTAATGATGATTCATCATATGCAAAAGAAATAGTATCTACAAAATTATTTTTGAACTCGCACATAACAATTCCCTGACTCACGAAAATTTCTTTTAGACAGAGAACACAATTTACAGGTTGAGTTGTGGACATTCCATCACAAAGCACGACACAGAGTTGTATGTGGAAGAAGACTTCTATAATTTTCCAAGATACATTTCTTAATCCAATGTAAAGCTATGAAATCATCTCTCTTGAAACTACTTGCATATCCCAATTGCTTACTACAATCCTCTCAATTTCGATAATGAAGCATATATCAAGAATATTGTTTTTTTTTTTTTTTTTAGGTATATCAAGAATATTGTGTTAGTAAGTTGTGTATGCAATACCTATTCTATTGACACTAGTTTCATATCCGACAATAGCAATTTTGTTTTGGAGGTGGATGGATCTATTTCGAAGTTGCATATATACAACATTAGGAACAAACCATGAAATCAGGGTACCCTAGACAATTTTCATCCAGCAATTGTAGAGTTCTGTTCTTCACGGAAACATAGTATTAGTATGAAGCAATCACTATTTTTTTGAGAAAAAAGAGCAAAAGGTAACGTGACAAGCAATGCCAAGGGAATTACCCATCTACTCTGGATGTAATATCAATCGATGAATAATAACAATGTTGAACAACTACCTAACATATGGAGTCCAAGTCCCGTTCAGTAAAGTGGACTATCGTTTGATTCACAATAAACTTATTAATAAAGAGACTGTTACTCCCTATGCAATATCAGAAAATCAATTGGCATAAGTCAAGGATGAGTTGCATTTATTTGCTTTGAGTACATGCAAATACCAACAAGATAACTGAATGCAAAGGACTATGCATTAGCATTACCAGTCGCACTGCAGCGCCACCTCGTTTTTTCTCTGAGTTGAAGGGGAAGACATACAGAACTGAAGATTCGGATCTGATGGCCTCAAAATTCATTCCCAGCTATGAAGAAACACACCCATCACTTTCATTAGTCTTACAAAATAAATTCACCAGAGAAGTGGCAAATGGTATATAGTTAAAGAATTAACCTTAACTCCCCAAGAAAGAATGGCCTTTTCTGTTGGTGACCCAGAAACCTCCACATTTACACCACCCTGCAGGGGACCAGTTACAGTATTATCATACTGCGGATAGGTCTGCAACTTCAGATTTTGCAGAATCATTTACTAAGAAAAAGAATACCTCAGACGCATACACACCACCATTTGTGTTTTGTGCAATGCCTTCAATAAGTAGAGAATATAGCACAGGAGACAACTCCGACTTGTTCTCAGGATGATCAGTTTTTTTCTCACCAACATAAGCCTCAACCACAGCCATCTATCAACACAAAATTATGTCACAATTAATAAAAATAAATACATTGAAAGAAAAAAAAAAAAAGTAAAACAATAAGATCCCCCTTTTTGAGTTGTCTTTCTAATAGTCCAAACCATGCTATCCTTGAACACATGGTTTACAGCGGAGTAATCTTCGCTGACACGTTGCTGGTATTACAGTACACACAAACACATTAGTTGAACGTTAAGGCCTTAAAGACTATCTTTTTGGCCTGAACTAGATCTGTCCAAGGGACCTTAAGGAGACTTAAAACCCTATGAAGACTAGATGTAAGTGGTGTTGAGACCTACACTCTAAAAAGCATGAGAATAAGCTCATTTTGCATGATCCATCTGTAGTAAATTGAACATGCATAGTGTGATCACTCAAGAAAAGAATCGAACTTGAAATACGAAATAAGTGTTAGGACGATCAAACAATAGAAAAGAATAAACAATGTAAAAAAGCGTTAGCAGACAATAATTGTTCGTAAATGTTTGCTTAAGTTTCTACGTGTGTTGAATTCTTGAAGTGAAGGAATGTGCTAAGTAGTTATAATCATACCTTTACTTTTTTTTTAAATGTCAATGCAATGATTTTCTTAAAATTGTTTTCAAGGTATATGATATAATGTTAACCTTATTCAGTAGCCTTTATGCATCCTAAACTATATGTTTGAGAAAGAGTTACAACCAGATTAAGGGATGGGCTTGCAAAATGATCTACAGAACAAGGGATGGGCCTGCAAAATGATCTATGTTGAATAGAGATATAACATCTGAATTGCTTCCTCTGTTAGGATGGATTCGCCAATTGAAATTCTATTTAGTCTTCAAGTCAAGGGCGGATATAGAGCTTCCGCCAAGGACAAAAGTACTTTTATAGAAGCCAAGGATGCAGGCATAGCCAGTTCATAAATCCATACCAGCAGTCAAATGCACTCCGAAAATCAACAATTACTTATCAACCAATAAAACCCTACCACCAAAAGGCACTTCCACACAGCAAAAGATTAAGTCAATCAATAGCTTCATAATTCACCTGATTCAAAGTTAATGTTCCAGTCTTATCACTGCATATGGTTGTGGCAGAGCCCATAGTTTCACATGCAGAAAGCCTTCGCACCTACAACATGACTTGTGTTACAAAGATATACTTGCACGGCATGTGTGTGCGTGTTATTTAAGATCTAAAGTAAGCAAAGGGTTGGAAAATTTCATCATTACATACCAAGGCCTTATCTGCCATCATTTTTCTCATAGAGTAGGCAAGGCTGTATCACAGTAAAAAAGAAAACATTAAGGAAAACAAATAATACAACACAAATAGAGAGATAAACCAACTAAATTTCATATACTTTTAGATATGCATATTATTAATGTCTAAGTTAATAAGAAACAAAAAAGTAAATAGCCAAGGCTATGTTATATACAAAGAAGACAACTATAAGAAACAATTGAGAAATGAGAGGAACATAAAAACATACGCACATATAAAAATTACAATTCCTCTTTACCAAAAAAATTGGATACCTTCATTTTTAGGCTGTCCCAAAGGATATCGAAGTTTTAAAAAAATAAAGCATTTATTGTGACATACAAGAAAATTAAGTACCATATTGAGCGATGAGATTTTGATAGTGTTGCATGAGAACTAATTCCCGCATTGACTATTTACTAGGTGAAACTGAACAATATAAGTGATACTAAGGAGCCCCAACATTGGTGTCATATGTCTAGGACGAATACATCAAATGGACCATGGAAAAAAGAAAAGGAAAATAAATAACACAGGTCAACATAGTGAGGTGAAAGATTAAAAGAAAGTCTAATAATTAGAGAAAAGATGTTGACCAAAAACTATGGACACAACCACTCTTTGAGATCATGTGACACATGAATGAAGAAAGTCTTTTTTTTCGTGAGTAAATGAAAAAAGTTATGAAACCTAAGGAAATAGTAAATAAAGCTAGGCAAACTTACGTCAAAGTAACGGCTAGAGGAAGCCCTTCAGGCACTGCAACTACCACGATTGTGACCTAAAATAGTTGAACGTGGGTCATAAACCAATATATTCAACAGACCAACAAATTTCTGTGTAAGTTTTATGATTACATCTACACATACACAAGCATAAAAAAAATTAAAAATACATACCGCAACAGTAACAATCTTAATGGCATCATCTACCGCATCACTAACTTTAGTTATGCCTTTTTGAAACTGCACACGTCCATCTGCGTCTTTGGAATGGCCAGTAAAATATCTACATACATCCAACTTATAAGGTCATCCACAACACTTCCTTACTAGAGAGAGAGAGAGAGAGAGAGAGAGATCAAGCCCAATATTTGAGTTACCTTCCCAAAAGAACAACCAAGACGACGAGAGCTACTGAAAGTCCAACTATTCCAATGAAAGTTGCAACCCCATTTAGGCGTACCTAGAACAATTCATTTTACAAGTAAATACAGCATGCAAAGCAAGTAATTCCATGAAAGAGTGAAGATAAAATGGCTGACCTGCAACGGCGTCTCTTCGCCAGTGTCTTCTGAAATACTAGCCATCAGCAATCCCCACTCAGTATTGATCCCAACACTAGTTACCTAGGAAAAAAAAAAAAGAATACTAAACAAAAGGGAAGATACAGCCAGTGTAAGGAAGCAAAGCAAGTTGGTGGAAAATGAGAGAAAGAAAATGAGGTAAAGCTTTGAAAACACAAGTACAACACTTGATATTTGACTTCAAAATAAAATTGTTACTATTTCCAGCAAAAAAAAAGGGGCACTCCTACGAAATAAAAACAATGATAGGTAAGATATGGAGAAATTTAAAGAGATGGATCCACAATTGAGCATGATATTTGTATGCTGTCAAAAAAGAGAAATGCATATGTAAAAAAAAAACAGAGAGAGAGAGAGAAGGAAGAAGATGAAGGAATTTCTCTGATTTTCTTTTTCATTTTTCTCCCTCCTAGGCGCTCTCTGTTTATACTCCCCGTGTATGTGAGTTGCGCCCCTTTGTGCTTTTTATTTATATCATCATTACTTATCAAAAAAAAAAAAAGAGAAGAAGAATTATTAAATTTAAAGGTAGTTCAATGTTTTTGATGGTACTCATAGAAATTCAAATATATAACATAGTCTACTTAAAAAACCTCACCGTGACTTCATATATTGTTTATGAAGATTAACACCACACACACAGTTAAGAAAATTGTAAGAGAATAATATGCTATGTACTTGTACCTAGAGAGCTGTCCTAGTATGAGCTGTGTCTGTGAGCTGTTTTATCCAGAACATTGTATAAAGTTCCTATATATGTGGAATGAATGCGGAGAATAAGATTCAAGCCATATCTCTTACATTTGCCTATTCTCATCATAGCTAACATGGTCTCAGAGCAAGGATATAGGGTTTAATTCTTGGTTAGTCTCCATTGTTTATACTATTTTGTCTTTGTTAAATGAAAGGAATGAACACACAGAACAATATTCACCCCATTTCTCTTACATTTGCGTATTCTCATCATAACTAACAAAAATAAAGTAAGCGAAGAAAAGAAAAGAGCAGAGAATATCTTATTTTACCATCATGGTGCCACTGCCATCAGCGATTTTGCAGCCAGACATTAGAAATGGATCTTTGGAACCCTTGTGAACCTGAAAGGGAAAAAATAAAATCAAAACAGAAAACCTAATGTTTTATAAATTAAAAGCACAAGATAGGTAGAAATGCTCACAATCTTACTCTCTCCGGTCATACTCGATTCATCAACGGCAAGAGAGTGAGCAGATATTAATACACCATCAGTAGGAACCTACAGAAAGATATAGAATGTCAAGTCAATAAAAAATTTGAAGCACAACTGTAATACACATCAATAAGAAAAAAAGACAACATTTACCTGATCACCAATGTTGAGAGGCACAACATCACCAACTACAACGTCATATATAGATATCTCAATTCTTCTGCCACCTCTAATAACCTATTAATGTGTATCTTCACAATATAAATCCAAACAAGAAAAGATCCGGGGATGGTGGGGTAATGAAAACATAATCATAGAGCACATAAATCCACAAAAACGAACCTCCATATGGATATTCTGCTTCTCCTCATTTAAATTCTGGAACTGAAGAGATTGTCTATAATCACTTACAGCTGTGTAGGAATGAATTAAAAAGAAAATGGGCCAAAGAAAAAAACTAATAAGTGGAAATAATATTTCATATAGAGGCAACCAATATGACATAATTCTTAAACCCCTCCAGCTTGCAACGACCAAAGAAAAGACATAACAAAGGGGTTGACAATTTCAAAGATTCATAAAGAATTCCAAACATCAGAGTAAAACAGATTAAGATTTAAAAACTAAATTACCACAGATACCAGGTGTCCACATCAAATTTCTCATCTCAGACTTTATCTTTGAGCAGAGTCTTACCTCCAAGATAAGAATTTCACTTGGTCTAATAATCAGGACACTCCTCCTTGGTCTAGAATCGGAAAGTCTCTCTTCTCTCAATTGGGATGATCACTTCCAAACATGGTTCAAAGTAGATTACCTAAAGTTCTTTCAGATCACTTTCCCATTCTTCTTGATTGTGACAATTTTTAGAGGGGCAAAAGTTATTTTAAATTTGGAAAACATATGCCTTCGTTGAGAAGGTGAGGCACTAATGGACTTCCCATTGTTTTCATGGTTGTCCTAACTTTGCTAGTGGAGTTCCCATTATTTTCATGGTTGTCCTAACTTTGTTTTGGCTTAGAAATTAAATGCTCTGAAAGCTGACCTAAAAATGTGGAATGATAAGGAGTTTGGTAATGTGGAGAAGAACAAAAGGGCTCGTCTTGAGGATATAAAAGCACTGGGTGGAATCGAAGAACAGATCGCTTTCTAGTGAGGAGAAATGGAGGAAGGATGCGGCTAATTGAGTTGGAGAAGACTATTCTTTTGGAGGAGGTGAGCTGGAAGCAAAAATAGAGGGTGTTGTAGTTAAGAGAGGGATAAAAATACCATATTTTTCGATCAGATGGCTAACTCTAATAGAAAATGCAACAAGGTAGAGAACTTGGTTAGCAATGGTGACATATCTTGTAATCCAGTCGAATTAAGAATCACGAAGGACATGGGTCCCAAGAGGGGGTGATTGTGACGTCCCACATTGCCTGGGTGTGAAAACGATGATGAGTTAATATCGAATATGCTCTCTCTAAATGGTATAAGGCCTTTTGGGGCAAACCCAATAATAAAACCGTGCGGGCTTGGCCTAAAGCGGACTATATCATATATTTAGGGCGGGGTGTTACACTTCAGCCACCCTCTATGTGCTCCATGCAAGGCTAAATTTATTGGGACACAATTACTGAGAAAAGGAGAGAAGATTATTGGGGTGGAAACGGCTCTACTTATCTAAAGGTGGCTGGTTAATGTTGATCAAGAGCACGCTTTCCAACCTCCCAACATATTTCCTTTCCCTTTTCCCTATCTCAGTAAGTGTTGCAAATTGGATAGAAAAACTACAAGTGAATTTCTTGTGGGGTGATTTGGATACGAGTCTAAGTTTCAACTTGTTAATTGGAAGAAGGTTTATACTCCTTTTCATCTTGGAGGTTTGGAAATTAAGAGTTTGCTCAATTTTAATTAGCCTCTTTTGGGAAAGTGGTTATGGAGATATGCTGTGGAGAGAGGTTTGTTGGAAATAAGTAATGGATAAAAAATTATGGTAGTCAGTCAGGCGGTTGGTGCTCTAATGTTGTTCCTATACCATATGGAGTAAGTCTATGAAAACATATTAGGAGAGGTTGGGATGCCTTCTCTAGTTTTGTTAGAATCAAGGTCGGTGATGGTGCTCAGACCAGATTTTGGTCTGACATTTGGTGGGGGGTTCGTTCTCTGAAGGAAACCTTTCCAGAGTTATTTCTCATTGAAAGGGATAGGGATGCTCTAGTGGCTGACCACATGGTCGCTCACAATAAAGTAGAGCAGTGGGACATTAATTTCATCAGATTGGTGCATGATTGGAGGTGGATTATGTATCTTCTCTTTCCAATGCTTGTATTATGTTATGTTGGGTCAGGACGATGAAGATAAGTTCTCTTTGGATTCCTTCCAAAAGAAAATCTTTTGAGGTCAAAACTTTTTACAAAGTTCTCCGGCTCCTCTTTCCCTTGGAAGAGCATCAAGAGGTCTAAGACTCCTCTGAAGGTGGCTCTCTTCACTTGGCATCTCTAGGAAAAATTCTCACTATAATATCTATAAGTTTTTTTGATAAGAACTATAATATCTATAAGTGTTACATCATAGTAATGGATTGGTGTTGTATTTGTAAAAAGAGTGTGGAAACACCTGATCACCTCCTTCACTGTGAAATTGCCGGAGTTACAGAATTTGGCTTTTTAAATATTTGGAGTAGAGTGGGTTATGCCCAGATGAAATGTGGAGCTCTTGGCATGCTAGAAATGAAGGTTTTGTCGAAAAGATTTTAACATTGTTTGGAATGTAATTCCTTCTTGTTTAATGTGGTGCATTTGGAGAGAGAAAAATCCCCGAAGTTTCAAAGATTATGATTCTTAAATCACTCTTTGTGTGGAACTATGTTAACGCCATTCTCAATATCTTTAGCTTTGTAGATTTTTGTGCTCTATTTTTTCGTCTTTGATCTTGCTATGTTTTTTATTTTGTACGCCATGTATACTTGAGTTGCGGCCTTTGCGCTTTTATTGAACTTGATTTACTTACATAAATTAAAAAAAAATAAAATAAAATATTTACGAATTTTTTTATTGGTCAACATATGTCTTAAGAAGAAGAATTTTAAGACATGGTGTAGGAGTAGTTCTCTTAGCAGCTGTAATATAAACCTCAGCCCAAGAACAAAAATGGAGTATCAATCGAACACATTAAAATTATCCACTGAAAATGGAACAAGGATTCGAGGAAATAAATATTGTTAATGAAAGAGAAATGCTACATACTACACCCCATCCCACCCCCAACTCATTGGGCTGATATGGCAGTGCCTTATCAGCCCAATGAGATCGGGGTGGGATATGTAGAATTACTCTTAATAAAATATTCAATTCAATACCTGTAACAACAATGACAAGAATAACAGCAAAAGCAATGCTCCCTCCATCATACCATCCTTCCTTAATACCCTATAAAAGTAAAATGAAGAATAAGACATAACATCTTGAGATAAATAAAGGAAAAAGTTTCAGGTATTTGATAAGAGAAAACCAGTGAAAGAACACAATGCTAAAAGAAAAAGGAAAAGCCAAACCTGAAAGAAAACCAAAACCAGAGAGTGGATCTCACAAACAAACAATGATCAAAAGCACAACAGACATAGTTGTCTAGAAGCTCTTAAAATGAATCTTGAACTATTTATACTTTCAACTAAACAATCTATTCAAAATAGCAAAGTGGCATACACCATGTGTAAAGGAGGAAATATAGAACGTCAGGCAAGTATGGCCACTTTCTCTTGCACTTTTCTAGTCCAAACCTCTCAAGGGCCACAAGATTCTTTGATACAGAAGAATGAAACAAAAACTCAACCCAAGAAGAACAAGAGGAACTCGTTAAGACTGTTCCACATCTCAAACCTACACCTTCCTCAGCACCTGATAACTAAAACTTCTGCTCTTGGTAAGCCTCCACCCACTTTATCATTGCTGGTTCACATAACAAGACTACAACCTAAATCTTATAAATCATCAAGCACAAAATGCAAACTTACCTCAACATAAAGGAGTACCTGAATGCCATGTTATATCTCATTAGGTTGGACTAGTGCCTCTAAATTTACATAATTATGATCTAATACTTGGAAAAGCTCCAAATTTATACATACCAAGACATGTCTTTTGAAACACAAGGGTACCATATCTACATAGTCATGATGAAAGACAACATTCACTTCTATTTTAATATGTCTTAGCCCAAATTGTAGTTGCGTACCAAGACATGTCTTTTGTTTACTAAGTCAACCATGCATAGCAAACTCTTTGCTTTTATCAAAAGCACTTGATTTCTTAAATAAAAAAATAAAAAAATAAAAAGAAAAAAGAAAAAAGGAATGTGGCTCACATAATTCTTAGATACAACTACAGAAAAAAGACTGTTGTCTTGCAGGGAAAGAAGAGCACCATAAGTTACAGAAATTAATGCCCAAGACCCTTCGTAAGACTCATCACACTCTACTGCAATACAAAAACAAGATAGCAGTCTATTATGCCCTCCCTGCCAAAGCTTACCTCAGTCTTTATACCCAATGCCAAAGAGGCCACCGCAGCTACCATCAATATGATTAATGTGAGGTCTTGCCAAGCTTCCCAAAGAAACATCTAAGAGAGACAGCAAAACAATGAGTAAATAAATAAACAAATAAATGTAATAGCGCATATTCTCTTCTTTAAGAAAGCAAAAGGTATTAGTAATAATAAAACAAAGTGAGTGTTAAAAGACCAAATTTGAAATGAAATTTACCCAAAAAGTCCTCCCCTTTTTCCGAGGATAAACGTTTGATCCAAATGCATTCCTCCTCTTCACTAAATCAGTATCATCTCCTTGAATCCCCTTCTCTAAATTTGTTTTTAACAAATTCGATAGCCCTTTAACCTGATGTAAAGATAGAGAAGCCAACAATATGTGAAATTACAGTAAAAAAAATACAAATAATACAGAAATTAGACCAATAAAAGATAATTTAGTGGAAAACTTGCCCCTCCATATATCTCCAGAGCTGAAACATTGTGTTCCCTTGACATTGAAGTAAGTTGCTCTTGTCCAATCCCAAAATCACCACTGGGAGGTGGACGTAGTTCCAACGTTCCTAACAGTTGAATGCAGCAAGTAAATCATCATGTCTTCAAACAGTATATGTTTACATTTTTTTGAAAAAAATGAAGCAATGATCCATACCGCAACAATGCAATTAAAAAGCCATGTTGCACCACAAATCACGGTACACAAACAGGTAATTCAGATCAAGATAAAACAGCACAATGGCTAAAAACACATGCATCAAAAGTTCATAGAACAAGTCCAACATAAACGATGGTAAACGTAAACTTGAACCCTACTACAGCATATCATCTGGCGGCAACAAAAAATCTCAAACCAGCATAGGAAAGAGGAAGAATTAGGCTAAAGTGCCATACAACAAGACCAACAAAATCATAGTGTTCATGGTAGAATACAGGTAACTTGGCCAATATCATAAAAGGGCCAAAAGCAAAGGTTGAAGTCCTCAAGAAAGAAATGCTAATATATAACAAGGAAAGAAAATAGGGGGAAATTTCATAAAGGAGTAATGACCAAGCAATTGACGCAAGGCTTTGTCAACTTGAATCCATTTTTTATCGACTGTCAAACATATGAACTGGACTATACTTGTTAGTCTTCATGGCACTGTTGGCAATCTATTTTCATAACTTTGTCAAGAAGCAATTATGTGCTATAAAAGAAAAATATGTGCTTATATAATAAGAATAATCTGACACAAAATATGAAACAGACAAGAAAAAGAGAGATAGAGATTTGATAATAGATTATGAGTCTCTGAATATTTGGGTATACATATACATAAACTGCTGACAGAATCCCAAAAAGGGTATCATAGTATCAGAAATGAAAATATAAATTTTTCCTGAGAGCAGAGCTCAAAATACAACAATATATCAAAGGTTCACGAACTTAGGAGCACAAATCTGGTAAAAGCAATTGACATTAAATCTCTGGAGCAAAAAATGTCATGAAAATGATCTTGAAATAACAGAGCACCATTCACGAAGGAATCATTACAAATTAAAAACCAACCATAACTTAAGAAGGGCAGGGGTGGACAGTGTAAGACACTATCTTATTGTTCTTAGATATCCAAAAAAGTAAAAAATATTGCACAAGAAAGTACAGAAATAGAAGTACCATTTTCTCGATTCCCCGCATCCTTGAAAAGATATGCAGCCTAGCATAGCCAATTTCATTAATTTAAAGATATATTCCAGCTATAAACAATGTAAAAGAAAATAGGTTTAAGGAATTATATTACTCGTATGGCTTGAACATGTGCTCTAATAGTCCCTATCCGTTGCTTCCTCTCTTCTTCCCTTTTCAAGTCCAAGGTGTAACGAAATCGACGAGAAGCATTTAGCACAAGCGCCGCTTGCTACAGATGACAAACTTGAGTTAGCTCAAACACTATAAGCAACATTGTCTTCAAATAACGCACAATTAGACTAGCCATTACTGCCAAATACAGTAAGATTACAGAATTGTATATATAGTTTCTACTGAATGAGGATCAGCTGCAACTAGGAAATGACTATTCCTAATACTTTTACAGTAGAAAGAAATTTTTTTTAAAAAGAAATGATTTTCGAAAAACAAAAAATGATTTTCCTCAGCAGGAAACAAAAGCTTTTCTTATCTGCACAACATAACGACAATCACGAAGTGGAAAAGTTCAATAGACAACCGGTGCTTTAGGAGGAGAGGAGGAAGCCAAAGAAGATGAAAGGCAGCCAAGTGTTTCATTGAAGGGCGAGGTACCAATTGCATGTTCCAGCACTATTATCATGTGACTATCTTATATTTCATCATTCATCGTAAATTTCTGGCCCTTCTTCATCAACATCAATTCATATTCACCCCTCATTCATCGTAAATTTCTGGCCCTTCTTCATCAACATCAATTCATATTCACCCCCCTCATTTCCTTTTTTTTGCATAACACTTCATGTTTTTTCTGCTCTCACAAACCTTAATTATATTTCTTTATCTTCTCAAGGATCCCTAGCCTATTTATGAAATGAACATAAAAATTAGAGTATCTTTGCACACTGAAAATTTTTTTTGATAAGTACTCGCAAATAATTCATCAAGAAAAAAAATAAAAGAAAGAAAAGTACTAGACCTAACACTGAGACTTGATTTTAAATTGACTGCAACAGCCCGCAATTTATATTCCTAATGGTAAAAAATACAGCAGGGATTCTAAGCCTAATGCATTTCGCCATCAAACTGTAGCCATAATCTCTATCTCGTATGCCTAAACGACCACAAGAGGTTACATAACCAATTATAATTTAGCCAATATTAAACCCATATTATGATTTGCAGCAAGAATACAATCATCTATCATCTATCATCTACAAGTCCATCTGACATCATTGAAATGAATTTTTTTCTTCTTTCTTTTTATAATGTTGTATATATCACTGACAAATTATCCATAGTTTATCCACCAACAGGTAAACCCTCACCATTGGGGCAGAATCAAAGCCAATAAAGAATAGCATTAATTAATTCATACCATTAAAATTTTCTTTGACAAGTCTGAGAATTTCCATAGTGCTACAACGGAATTCCTACCATTAAACTTGAATGTATTGTCATAAAAATTTTACTACCATTAACATGCAAGGCGAGATACTATGTTCTCCTTTTTATTTTATTTTTATCCTTTTCTTTTTCTATAATGCTTTTTGTAGTTTGAACAACAAAACCGTAATTTAGATGATAGTTTGAACATTTTTCAAACATAATTGCCACTATCAAACAACCCTTCTATTTTTTGCAACGCCCAAGCAACCTTTCCTGACGATAAAAAATAAATAAATCTAGTTTGCCGCATGCACAATCGTTTGACCTGATAATAAATATCCAATTTTCTACTTTAGTTTTCTGACCAAATAATACTATCTCAATTTTTTTTGCCCAAAGAAGCACAATAAGAAACTATGTTAATGACAATGCGTGTGAATCAAAAAAATCCCCTCCTTACATTCTCATGTTTAAGTATGTGCTCTTTGTATATTCCGTAGGGGTTCTATTGTATATATTTTTTGCATTAGGGTTGCGCCCCTCTGCGCTTTTTTCAATAATATTCTCATTACTTATCAAAAAAAAAAAATGTTTAAGCCCGATGGTGTGAGAGTCGAGTGGGTTGACATTACGTCATGATGGTCCTCAGGTATCGACAGCGGGTCCATTCTAGTTGGGTGTTGGGGAAGCTCTTCAAGATGTCGTTTTTGGAGGTAGCAAGAAGTACATGTAGAACGGGTTGGTATGTTTCCTTGGTCTGAAGGAGTATTGTGGGTGTGTCCTTCGCCAGCACCAGCCTGAGCACCACAGCAGAAATTTCATTGGGCATCTTGGAGACTTGGTCTGTTCCTCTAGGATTTCTGCCATAGCTTGACCTTGGGGGTGAGCTATGCATTGGGGCAGAGGCTATTCTGTTCCCCCTCTCCCTGTGTCTCCGGCTTGGTTCTTGCACTATTCGCTCAGTTTTTTTGGTATTGTTTGGTCCTTGTGGCTTTCATGCTCTACATTCCTCGGTCGGTTGCTCAAGATTTTTGTGGTCCTGTTGGTATTTTGGGAGCACTAAGACCCCCTCCATCTTAGATAAACCTAAAGTTCCTCTATTGCTAGTATCACAAAAACACAAGCGAAATCTCTAACTAAAAAAAAAACAACAACAGCGACAACAAGAAGAAAACATCAAAGTCCACCTTTGCCAATTACGAAAAACAATATGGCTGTGTTTGGGGAAGGGCTGGACCCAAGGACACAAAGTCCCAAATTTTTTTCTCTTCTCAAAATTAATCCAAACATTTTTACTTTTTACATCACATTAATATTTTTTATTATTATTCAAATAAAAAAAATCCTACAAAACAAATTTTTTTCATTTTTTCATGCAAAACCTTCTTTAACCTTTTTTCTTTTTTCTTACATCAATCAAATCTACTACAGTATCGGCGTGCTCAATTTTTCAAGCCCCTTCCCAAACACAGCCTATATCGCTTACAGTTCATCCAGGCATCCCATTCCCAAAACAATAGTTGGGGGAAAAAAAAAACCAAAAGAGAATCAAGAACCCATCAAAGCACAAAACCCATAGGCAAAAACACAGCAACGAGCACTCAAATCTGAGAAAATCAAATTATATTAGAGAGAGAGAGAGAGAGAGAGCATGTAAGACGTACCCTCCACCGACGGAGACGCTCAATAGAGGCATTCTTAGTGCTGGTAATATCGAAAGGGCCCGATGAACTCTCATCGTCTTCGGCGGTGGAAGGTTGGCTTCCACCGGCCTCTAAATCGTTGTTGAGCCGGTGGTGTGGCGAGCTCTTCGAAAAGTTCATCACTGTCGCAGGAGAGATGGCACCGTCACACTCTAATTCTGTCTATTATCAACACAAATCAAATCCATAAACAAAATCCCCGTCTGCTCTCACACTCGTTTTTTCTTTCCAGATTTACAGTAACCCTAGAATACTCGAAGTTGAAATTCTAAGCCTAAGGTCAGGATTAAAAGTTAATTCAAAAAACAAAATAATTTACTAAAAAGCCCAATTCTCATTTAAGGTCCACCCAAACACAACGCTCGGGCTCGGCCTAATAGCCTAATATCTAGGGTACTGTTTGGCAGGATAAAATTGAACAATAAAACAAACAAAATAAAATAAAGAGAGAGTTGTGTAGTTTTACCAGAAATCAGAAAACCGTACGGGTTTACCAAACACAGCCTTTACTCTGGCCACCTGAACAATTTTTACCTTCCCCTGTCCTGTCGTCTTCCTCGTCTATATTTTTTTAAAGATACTCGAGAACTGAAAATTCATTGAAGAACAAAACCAAAAGGCATATTTGCATTAGGATAATATAATAATTATCAAAAGGAATAAATTCAAAAAAAAAAAGTATATTATTATATACTTGTAAGTCAAAAAACAAAAGATATTCTACGCTTTATTTATTTACTTTTCGAATATTTGTTAAAAAAAAAAAAAAAATCAATTTAGATGCCTTATCTTATTGAGTGCTTCACACGTATTTGGATTCGAACCGTGTGCCTTAATTGTCTTGGTCGGCCGGCAAGGTTCTCGTGAAATCTTATGTTTTTAATTGGTTTGCATGTTTTTCTCTTTTTCTAGTTTCTGGCTATTACTGTATTAGAACATAATCTTAGAAGTTGGAAGATAGAAGAAGATTACACAAAAGTTGATATACAGTACTTACGTCTGTTTCGGCTCGGATATCGCAGATCGAAGAACTCAAACAAAAACAAAAACTCTTGATTAAATAAGCATTAATTGAGATTATTTACTACTTTTCGTAGTTGGAAGGTACGTGAAGTGGGATGGATGGGTTGATAGCAGCAACTAGAAACTGACTTTTTGTGTTAATTGCTTTCTGACTTTAGTGTGAATCTTCTTACATCTTCTACGCCTTAATTTATGTTATAATTTACGAACATATCCTTTAAAAAGTAGTGAGGATATGATTGAGATATTGTGGAGGGTAGAGAGAGATCGTAAGTTGAAAGCATAAGAACTTTCTTTTATGTCGATCGACTTGTCATGGCATCGCTCAGCCGACGGCTAGTGGATGGAAATGGAATACTACAAAGTCATAAAGGATGGAAGACGTGTTATTGCAGCCGGCGAACTACTATTGGGAAGTGGATCTTTACGGTCCAAATGAATTAGAGATGAAATATGAACAAAAGTCGATAGATTCATTGGCTTTTTCCATCAAAGTAAATTTTCGTAATTAATTGTCACCGCTAAGTCATTGGCGAGGATGGACAGTGACCAAGAAATGAAAAAAAATAATAATAATGGGCCTAATGAAAAACCCATCACCTTGGATGGTAGGCGGCACTTGGCCCTAGACTTATATTGAATTAATGACCTCGAATTGAAATTTGAAGAGAGAGTGAGAGGCTGAGAGTGAGGTCGAATGGTGGCGCTGCAGCTGAGCGGGGGACGGCAATGTAAGGGGTGAAGCTAAGAGTGAGAGAGAGAATGAGTGACGAAGATCGAAGGGGACGCGAAAATGATAGGGTTGGAGAAAGTGATGCATTTAAACCTCATTTTTTTAATATATGTTCAGTAGGGTGGCAATTCGTATTTGCGTATCAAGTTCGAATCGTGTTGAGACAGATATATATATATATATATATAAAGCTATATAGGTTTACCTTAACCAGACCCATTTAATTAAACAGGTTAAACCCCTCAATCCTAACCCTATAATTTTGTATTTGGTTCGTGTCGGGTTTGCGAATCGTGTCAAAAATTGCTTGTCATTATGTCGAGTGTTTGGATTTAGGTCGTGTCAAAATATAGATATAAGATTATATAGGTTAACCATAAATCAATTCATGTAATTAAACGGGTCAAACTCTTCAGTGTTAACACTTTAATTTCATGTTAGGTTTATGTCGAGTTCGCAGATCGTGTCAAAATTTGGCAGCCCCAATGTTCCACCTACCTTGATTTTCTTCTACCGCCTAGCACCAATAGGTGGCAATTAGCCACTATGCTCGGCCATTATTAGGAATACTATATCTTTTACGATAAAATTATTTAAAACTAACATAGTAATCAATAATTGGTAAAATAACTAAGCAAAAAGATCTAGTTAATTTATTTCTCTTAATTATTTCACAAATTATGAATTATCACAATAATTTATAAATAACTTTGTAGTAAAAATTGTAGTATCACATAATTTTTTATCCAATATAGGCCACGTTGTACGCAAAGGGTATTTGGAAGACCATATATGAGATAGAGAATTGTAAAACCTTGAATTCAATCATATGAGGGCTGTAATTGAGTCGAGCCGAGTCGAGCTTTAGGATTTCAAGACTAGCGCATTTACAAAGATGCTTATTCGAGTCAAGTTTAAGTTTCGAGTCGAGCTATAAAATGTGTGTTCAAGATTGGCTCATTAAAAGCTCGAGCTCACTGAACTCACTGAGAATGCTATTCGAGTCGATCCAGGCTCAACTCGAGCTCGAACTAGGCTATTAAATTCTTTAATGTATGATTCGAGCAAAGTTCAAGACTGAATTTTAATACAACCTCTACACATTTATCTATAGTATAAATATATAACACTTAATTATATAAGACATATTATACAATATTAGATATAACTATAATCTATACGTAGCAAATTAACAATATATTATTATATATAACTAGATAATAGAACTATATAATATAGTATACTATAGCACAATTATAGTATATAATTATACTTCAAGAAAAATGAAGAAGCGAGAAAAATGAAGAAGCGAGTAATATATATATATATAACGAATCGGACAAACGAATTGGTCGAGCTTTAAATGAGCTAAGCTCGCGAGCCCCTATCTAGTTTTTTCGAGCGAACCAAGTATGTATCATTCACAAATCAAACGAGTTTCTACAGTAACAAGCGGGTTTGTCTAGTATCAAGCTTGAGTTCGAGTCGAACTAAACCGAGCGGATTATCAAACGTACTTTACTTAAATAAGGAAAGTTTTGGCATGTAGTAGCATAAGCTCGTTGTCAAGCTCGTTGTCAAGTTTGTGTAGATATAGCTTGAGTTCGGGTCGAGCTATAATATCCAACGACTGTTGAAACTAATGCAAAGCCAAAGCCTAAGCTCGTTGTCAAGCAATACGTGGAGAATTGAAGCAATAGGTGGATACTAATGATAATTCACTTAATTTTATATATATATAAAAAATAAAACATTAAAAAAAAAACTTAATATAAAACAAGGGGCCAGTCATAGTCACGATTTCATATTTTTCTATTTATAGACAATTGAACATAAATTTTCGATCTTAAAAACAACATAAACAATTTCTAAAGACAAAAAATATAAAAGTATTTGCAAACAATGAAGGAATAATATTTCTACTCGAGTATAAAAAATTAACTCAGAGTGTCCCTAGTAGACTCATCAAAATATATATATATATTTAGCTATTTTAGTGAGTCAAATCTCTAAAAACTACAAAAAAAACCCTCCCCATTAGCCTCAGCAGAATGGTAATTCTTGTTTGGTGACTTTGGTGAGTACTGTTCACTCACCAAAAGAATATTTAAAAATATAACTGTTAGGAAAAGATAAATTTTTAAAAATATAATCGCTAGAATAAGACAGTATCCAAAAATATGATCGTTAGGAAAAGACATACATTCAAAAATATAAATGTTAGAGAAATAGTAAAAATCTTTGAAAAATAATATTTAAATGGAATAGTGAAAATTGATAGTTAAATGGTGAGGTTATTGATGGTGCTTTAAAAATTTTGGTAGCCAAAATAAAAATGTGATTTTTAACTATTCTGGCTAGTAAAATTTGGTGAGTCTACTAGGAATGCTATCAACATTAATATTCTCAAGATTGAAATTTGTACATAAATAGCATAATATTGATGTAATGGTTTTGCTATATCTACGCGAAATGATGAATCCTATGATCCTAAGAGCACATTCTAGATGAGAAATAGGTTTTTGATGGAATAAGTTGTGTGATAACCATGTATTCTTGAATTTCAATATATTTTGTATATATAAAGAATATATTTTGTATTGGATGACAATAGTTGAAAAAATAATAATACAATATACTCAAATATGATGCTTTAATCCCAATTAAGGTTTAGTAGTAACACTTTAAGTTAATTATTAGATAGTTAATTTTGAGGGCATTACAAGTAGTAGGTGTATAAGCAAGCCGTTGTTAACCATCTAATAACCGTTAACCGTACAACCGGATAACCTCCCCGCCCTAAGCGGTTAGCGGTTTTAGGGGTAGATGGAGGTAGATGATGTTAATAACCGCTAACCACCTACTCTAATATATATTATATATATAAAATAATAATAATATACAAAACAATATTATTATTTTTTTTGTGTGTTTGATATAAGGTTTTCATTTTGAGTTAAATGAAATTGATCTTTATTCATATAATAATAATATTCTTGAGTTTTGTTACATTTTGAAGCCTTCTAATTATTTAAAAATGCTCAAAACCATCTAAAATAGACCCTAAAAATAAGCTTAAGGAAAGCCCAAAACACCAAAATAGCGCATTTCTAAAAAGTAGTTATAAGTTTCAATAACCGCTAACCGACAATTATTTTAAAATCACTAGCCACCTAAGGCAGAGCAGTTGCGATTGCAAAAAATTGACAATTGCCTAAAGTGGTTGTAGTTAGCAGTTAGAGGTAACAACTACTAACCGTAACCATGTGGTTAGCGGTTAGAAACACAGTAGGAAAATTTTTGGGACAAGGTTTAGTGTCATAGACAAGATCTGATGTGGTGTTTCAAAACAAGAACTAGTGATCATTGTTACTTCAAAAGATAGAGGTGAGGCAATGGGAGCTTGATGTGAAGATGAGGAATTTCTTAAACACCACACAAACATTAGAAGCAATGGTAAATTGGTTGGAGGCATCGGCAAACACCCAAGGAGGGGAAGCTAGAATGGGAAGAAGAATTGCTCCTTTAAGGAATTTAACGAGTATCCATTCCCTAAGTTTGGGGGGAATTTGAGCCCTAAGAGAGCACAAAGTTGTCTTATGGATGTAGAGAGTTGCTCAAAGCTATATGTTGCATAGAAGAGCAAACTAAAGTCAAGTACACCGCCTATAAGTTTTTCGGGGAAGTAAGGCGATGGTGGTGCACCAAAAAGGATTCACTAATTAAGAAGTTGGGGAGTAATGAGGCTATTATTTGGGCCAATTTAAAGGAGGAATCCTGTCAAAATATTCTAAGTCCAAAGAAGAAGGCGTTACCCCATGCAAGAGTTGCAAATGGGCAAGGGAGTAAGGGCTTGGAAAGGAATGGAGGCCTCAATGCTTTGAGTGTGGCAAGCTGCATTGAGGAAAATGCAGGTTGAGGATGAATAAGTGCTATTATGTGCCAAGATGGGCCACTTCATGTGAAACTGCAACCAATAGACCAATAGTAGCAATATTGGTCGTGTCGGATAGAAGCAACAAAAGACTAACCGCTAAAGTGCACATGCCCACTCTTTCCCCGCAAGGAGCATATGATAGGCGTGACTATCATAGTCACCCAAGTCGTGAAAGTTTTGATTTGTTGTGAGTTGTAAGATGGTACGACTATGAGTATGATCAGTTGGCATCCAATGCCGTTTTGTTAGGTACTCACATTGACTTAGTATTATGGACCTGTATTTGTAATGGTGATCGTGCAGCTACCCCTACCTTTTTTATTTTAAATTTTTAATCCCTTTTAGTTTTTTAATAGTAGGGCTTTACATCTGATTAGTTTTTTTTTTTTTCAAAATATACACGTGTACTCTAAAAAAATAAAAAAATAAAAATCTGAAATATTGTAAACCACACCGGAAAACACTTTTCACAAAAACAGTTTTTATCTTTACGTTACATCAAATTAAAACACATTTTCAAACAAAGAAAACCCCAAAATATACCCATGTATGTCGACAATCTGAAAACTTAATCAATGAGTCTTTTGAAAGAAAGACTTGATAATTAAAAGAAAAAAACAAATCTAGGAGGGAAATGCAGCATTAGAGAAAAACAAACTGAAAGGATAAAAGGAAATAGATAGAATATAGGAGGGAAATGCAGCAATATAATTAATATCCCCAATAAAACTCGATCTCCATAGAGCAAATTGAAGAGACGTACATACCAGCTAGGATGGTAGCGTAAATATGAGAAGCTGGCGCGAACTGATTATCTTGATCGCGCGCGGTAGAGAGACAATCACAAAAACCTGCGCACCACCAACAATGGAGATCTCATAAATATGATTAATAATAAACCATATAAATAATAAATAAGAACAAACATCCAATTAAAGACGAAACGTGCCGACTATGTCGACCTTTAAGAGCTGTACGCGGATGAATATGACGACTAGATGCTTCAAGAAGACAACCGTACGTTGCCGACTAGAAGAGAAATAACGATTGTCGACAGGAAAAAACAAAGTAATTACAGCGTTACTTTTTTTTTTTTTTTTAATCATTTAAAGATAGTAAGTAATGTACTGGCAAGATATCTGTAATATTGTGTCCATTCATGGGCAATTTTCTCAATCCTGACTATTTCTTAAATGAAAGTATATCCGAATTATTATTTTTAAAAAAAAATAAATAAATAATTTAATGTGAAAGGAAGACTAGAAATGCTCCAATACCTGCGTAGTTGCAGGCGGCAGGAAGTCTTAATTTGGGCAGCACTGTTATTACGCACGATGTACCGACATGCCATTATCGGCAAGTTCAAGTTTAAAGGGTTTTGATGTTTCCAAATACGATGGAAACGAGACCTCTTTATAGAATTAGTACGGAAAAACTTTTACTTTCACTTTACTTTTTTTTTATTTGATTCTTTTTTATAACCTTCAAGAAAAGGAAAGAATATATAGTCCCCAACTTAGCTCGATCAGCACAAATTTCATGCAAATTAGTTTGAGTAATGCTATAAGTCTTTTTAGAGTCATCCCAAATGTGATGTGACTTTTAAAATTATTATTGAATTTGGGATGTGATTTATTGACTTTTGATCTACTGATGATTTTAAAAGTCACATCACATTTGAGATGACTCTAGGAAGACTTCTAACATTACTCAATTAACTCATTAGTTTATAAGAAATTTTTACAAATATGCTTTTAAAAAAGTAACATTGTTCTTTAAATAAGGCCCCAAATAGCAATTAGTATAATTAAGTTTTCTTCTATTTAAAAAAAAAAAAAAAAAAACGTTGAAGGCCTCAATTATATATAGTAAAGAGGTTAGTTAATATTCTTTTATTATGGCCCTAATTATGGTAAAAAAAAAAAAACATAGTTACAAAGAATTGAATCCCAAGAATTTAAAAAAGAGAAATAGAAAGTTACCCCTAAAATAGTAACTAAACTGGTAATTTTTTCCAAATTTAAATCCAACATGTTAGCTATGTTACCTCGTTAAAACAAATTAAATCTTACATAAAAATAATTGTACGCACCTCAACACTTCAAACTAAATGTCTTGCAACAAAGGTATTAATTGAATTCTACTTGTCTTTTTTTTTTTGACATGTCCACACAAAAGGGGGAGGGAGATTCGAATTAGTGACCTTCGCTTCATTAGGCGTGGTCTCAGCCAATTGAACTGTCTCTTGAGGACAAGTCTACTTGTCGTTTGAAAAAAGTTAAAGAACAAAAAGCAAGAAGTAGAACAAGTCTTAATGAAAACAATATATATACATATATATATAAACTAAAAAATTAAAGTAATATTTATATATAAAAAAGTTTCACTTAAATTAGTGACTAGCTATTGCATTCTTGTTAAACATTACAATAAAAGGTTGCCTTAATCTCACTTATCCTTGTGGATGAGAGTGGCCTTTGCTTGCCTTGAGGGATTTACTTTGTTGCTGTTCCTTCAAAACTCAAAAGTACTCAATGACAATCAACGTTTACGTGAACATGAAGCTACCATTTCGATCCCTTCTCTGGCATGCCAACCTTTAATTATTTTTTCTTCCTAGTCGTTTCCGGCACGCCAACCTTTAATTATTTTTTCTTCCTTGTCTTTTCCTTTTTTGACTTTTTTTACTAGTCCTCCTTTTCCTTCTTTGTAAGTAAAGTAAATTGTGCTTTGATTTAGTTATGAAATTAAATTGCTTTAATGCACATCAAAAGCTGAGTTTTAGAGTCAATGTTTCAGATAATTAAATAATGGGCTACTCGAGGTCTTTCGACACGTATAAGGTTACTCACATGCCATTCATCTGTAAAGAAAGACACTTGCATGCACGCAAGCTTGCCACCAAGGCAATATTCTTCATATGGGGGATCATTAATTTCTTCAATAAAAGGATGAATTGCTGTTTACTTTATCCTAGATCCAAGTTTATGTTCCAGTTTTAGATTAAAAAAAAAATGTAAGGTTTTATGTTGTTGGCAAATCCAACGTGAAAACTTGTTATGTTGTAAATCTAACATCTAGGGTTAAACTAAGTTGGTTTTCAAGAGAGGGTCAAAAGCTCGGTTCAAAGTGGAGGACATGATAAGTAGTTAGCGATTCTGATCAAAGGCCGAATGCGTTTGAACAAAATTATCAAGACACTTTAAGAATCAAGTTCCCAAATACTGTAATCTTTAGCCGTTTGAACGGAAGACTTCTCGACTTCAAATTCCAAGCTCCCGAGAGGCTCGATCACACCAGATTCAAATGCAAGTTGAATACATTGTTTCACAAAAGGGTCACCGAAAGCTAGCTATGATCACAATCACATTTGAATTCAGTTCAAATGCGATGGTCACTAAGCCAAACCTGAAAAGCTCGATTGTAACAATGTTTGAACTCCGTTCAAACACCGCATGCGATAAGCAGGGAAACCTTTGTTGTCGTTCGAACACGACTTACCTAAGTTTTCTCAATGGCTTAAATATAACCCTCATAAGCCATGATTCTCATAAACCTTGAGACTATTGTTCTTGGAAACGAACTTTACCTTCATATATGCCGTAATTCTCTTAACCTCTCATTAGTTAACAAGTTTTCTGATTTTACTTTCTCAGATTATATATTATGTCAATATATGACCATACGTAATACCTATCAATTTTTTATAATTACTCAGAACAACAGTAAACAATATCTAGCAGCTAGCCAGAACACCAATTAAACCAACAATACAAACAAATCAACCAACATTACACCCAAGTTTTCCAGCAGCAGCAGCAGCAACTTGCTGCCCCAACAATACCTATCAATTTCATACTTGTGAAATACAAACTGGTAACATTAATCATCTTATCATCGATCACTAGGCGTATACTATTAATTTCTTCAATAGTTTGGGCACAATGATTATAAAAAAGCTCTGTTTCATTAACACCAAAAAGCTAGCTTATGAGTTTTCTGATAATATAAATTAAGTGAATAACTTGCTTAATCCCAAGATCAATGGACACCCTTCATGTATATATCTAACACAAGCGAAAGAAATACCAAAAACTGTAACATAAAACTGCAATTATTAATTCAGACCGACCTTTTTGCAGAGTCAAAACGAAGTCGTCGAAGCGAAGTTCTTCTTTCTTTTCGATTTCCTTCTGAGAGTTTTGAGCAGCAGAGAGTCAGCAAAGCATGAATGAGGGGGAGTCCCACGAGAAAGATCGCAGAAATGTCGCACAGTCCAAACCATCTAATAAATAAATATTAAAAAGCATTTTCTTTTTCTTTTTCTTTTTCTTTTTGGTAAGTCTTCGAAAAACATTAAGGAAGAAAAAACGCTTTAGTAGTCAACGCTTGCCGCGATGCATTTGTTTTACCCGCCATTTTATGCATCAATTCTGGCACCGAAAATAAAACCTCATTTGAAATTTATAGTATTTATTTTATGGTCCGAATTTAAAATTGGTATCATGCATGTTACTTAATTACTTCAATTAATTAATTTTTTTTTTTTTTTTAAGAAAAGTCGAATTTAACCCTTAAGTTTTCATGTGATTTTAATTTAATAATTCAGTTTTCAATTTCAACAATTGGATCCTAAGTTAATAGTATGTCTCATGTCAGCCCAATAAATTAATACAATATGTATGGCTCTCATTTGACACGTTTTTTAACCACCATAAGTGTCATGTAGCATTAATTGATTGATTTGATATGGCATATTGTTAATTAATAATTGGACGGTAGATTGATAGAGATACCTATGTGAAAGTAAAGAAAAATTTGAGGATCTAATTATCAAAATAAAAAAATCTAAAGACTAAGGGCATGTATGAGTGTGCATTTGAGGAGCCTGAAAGTGCGTTTAACACTCAAAAAGTCAATTTGAAGAAAAAAAAGTACTCGTTTGGTAAAAATAATTGAAAGCATTTTTAAGAGTAAAAAAAACCTAAAAATAGGCAAAACACACTTTTGGTAAAAGCTTAAAAATGAAATTTTTGCCAAAAAAAATGATTTTTAACTTAAAAGCTCTATTTCTCAAATGCAATTCTAAACATGCTCCTAATCTTCTAGCCTTCCAACTTATAAGGTGATTTTTTTCTTCTTCCATTTTTATCTTTGAGCAAATATATATATACAAAAACAAAGAAATAAAGCAAATATTAGGAAAAAAAAAAAAAAAAAGGTAAAAGAAAACGAAAAATTTAACATGATTAGGCGTTTAATCTTTTAATGAAGAAACTTCACTCACTTTAAAGCTAAGCAAGTTACTGATATGATATTGAAAGATTAAACTTCACTCACTTTAAAGCTAGCCATAAATAAAGCACTCACCAATAGAAAGCTCTTTTAAAGCTTTGGTGTCTAGATCCACTACGTATTCTGTTCCTAATTCATTCAAATATCATGTACACACTTAGATAAAGGATTCTGGTCCAACACTTTCTGTGCTTCCTTTGTGTCTAGGGGTGTAAAAAAAAAATTGGAAAGTCGGAAAATGGGTAAACCGAAAAATTGGAAAACTGAGAAACTGATTTGAAACCGGTTGGAAAAAATCGGTAATTGGGGTGCCCGGTTCCGGTTACCGATTTTGGGGTTTTTAAATACCCGGTTATAACCGGGTAACAGGATATAATAATAATAATAATATATTTTTAATTTTATATATATTTTTTCGAATTTAGTATATTTATTAATATTTTTGATTATTTATTTATTTTTTTAAAAAAAAATGGGGCACAAAATGGTTAAATTGAGCCAAAAAAATTAGGTCAAATACCTAAAATAAGCTCAAAAATTAGGCGGAATACCTAAAATAAACCCAAAATGCAAAAAATTTTAAAAACCAGTTACCCAGTTTAGATAAACGGGTACCAACCGGAATCAGCCGGTTATTGTATAACCGATTAACCGGGTACCTAGTTTCGGTTCCGGTTTTCAAAAATAAAAAACCAAGTACCCCAGTTTTAGCCAATAACCGAGAACCGAGACCGAATTTTTACCCCTACTTGTGTCCTATTTAGCTTTCCTAAATTATATACTTGGACTAAAATTGAAATACACAAACATCATTCAAATTAGAGAAATGCTAATGCTATACACAATACTTTTTTCTAATCAAGTTGACGTGGTATGGTGTAGTAGCCATTAAATTACAATCAATCTTTTAAAAGATAATTATCCTATAACGTAAACATCGTACCATATCCAGCTGACTAAGCAAAATAACTTTCCACGTTATATATGTGCGGAGATCCACATGTTGTATCCATCTCTCTAAATGCAACTACCGACAGGTGACATGTTAGCATCTCAGTAGCACATTATTGGTTGGGATATCGATCCCGATCCCGATCCCACATGTTTTTGTATTTGGATCCTCATAATTTGTGTGACAAAGTACATTAAGTTGCTGGAAAGTTAAAGGTTAATTACTTCTTTCTCGGTTCTCAACATGTAACGGCCTAAAAAAACTCAAAAAGCTCTTTCAATAGTAACTTACTATTGTTGCACATAGCTGTAATATCCAGAAAAAATAAAGTTAAAAGGATAATAGATTTTTTTTTTTTTTTCTTCCCA
>NC_081548.1:16739366-16776302 GCF_901000735.1 Corylus avellana | reverse complement strand
CTTAATTACTTCAATTAATTAATTAATTTTTTTTTAAGAAAAGTCGAATTTAACCCTTAAGTTTTCATGTGATTTTAATTTAATAATTCAATTTTCAATTTCAACAATTGGATCCTAAGTTAATAGTATGTCTCATGTCAGCCCAATAAATTAATACAATATGTATGGCTCTCATTTGACACGTTTTTTAACCACTGTAAGTGTCATGTAGCATTAATTGATTGGTTTGATATGGCATATTGTTAATTAATAATTGGACGGTAGATTGATAGAGATACCTATGTGAAAGTAAAGAAAAATTTGAGGATCTAATTATCAAAATAAAAAAAATCTAAAGACTAAGGGCATGTATGAGTGTGCATATGAGGAGCCTGAAAGTGCGTTTAACACTCAAAAAGTCAATTTGAAGAAAAAAAGTACTCGTTTGGTAAAAATAATTGAAAGCATTTTTAAGAGTAAAAAAAACCTAAAAATAGGCAAAACACACTTTTGGTAAAAGCTTAAAAATGAAAATTTTGCCAAAAAAAATGATTTTTAACTTAAAAGCTCTATTTCTCAAATGCAATTCTAAACATGCTCCTAATCTTCTAGCCTTCCAACTTATAAGGTGATTTTTTTCTTCTTCCATTTTTATCTTTGAGCAAATATATATATACAAAAACAAAGAAATAAAGCAAATATTAGGAAAAAAAAAAAAAAAAAGGTAAAAGAAAACGAAAAATTTAACATGATTAGGCGTTTAATCTTTTAATGAAGAAACTTCACTCACTTTAAAGCTAAGCAAGTTACTGATATGATATTGAAAGATTAAACTTCACTCACTTTAAAGCTAGCCATAAATAAAGCACTCACCAATAGAAAGCTCTTTTAAAGCTTTGGTGTCTAGATCCACTACGTATTCTGTTCCTAATTCATTCAAATATCATGTACACACTTAGATAAAGGATTCTGGTCCAACACTTTCTGTGCTTCCTTTGTGTCTAGGGGTGTAAAAAAAAAATTGGAAAGTCGGAAAATGGGTAAACCGAAAAATTGGAAAACTGAGAAACTGATTTGAAACCGGTTGGAAAAAATCGGTAATTGGGGTGCCCGGTTCCGGTTACCGATTTTGGGGTTTTTAAATACCCGGTTATAACCGGGTAACAGGATATAATAATAATAATATATTTTTAATTTTATATATATTTTTTCGAATTTAGTATATTTATTAATATTTTTGATTATTTATTTATTTTTTTTTAAAAAAAAATGGGGCACAAAATGGTTAAATTGAGCCAAAAAAATTAGGTCCAATACTTAAAATAAGCTCAAAAATTAGGCGGAATACCTAAAATAAACCCAAAATGCAAAAAATTTTAAAAACCAGTTACCCAGTTTAGATAAACGGGTACCAACCGGAATCAGCCGGTTATTGTATAACCGATTAACTGGGTACCTAGTTCCGGTTCCGGTTTTCAAAAATAAAAAACCAAGTACCCCAGTTTTAGCCAATAACCGAGAACCGAGACCGAATTTTAACCCCTACTTGTGTCCTATTTAGCTTTCCTAAATTATATACTTGGACTAAAATTGAAATACACAAACATCATTCAAATTAGAGAAATGCTAATGCTATACACAATACTTTTTTCTAATCAAGTTGACGTGGTATGGTGTAGTAGCCATTAAATTACAATCAATCTTTTAAAAGATAATTATCCTATAACGTAAACATCGTACCATATCCAGCTGACTAAGCAAAATAACTTTCCACGTTATATATGTGCGGAGATCCACATGTTGTATCCATCTCTCTAAATGCAACTACCGACAGGTGACATGTTAGCATCTCAGTAGCACATTATTGGTTGGGATATCGATCCCGATCCCGATCCCACATGTTTTTGTATTTGGATCCTCATAATTTGTGTGACAAAGTACATTAAGTTGCTGGAAAGTTAAAGGTTAATTACTTCTTTCTCGGTTCTCAACATGTAACGGCCTAAAAAAACTCAAAAAGCTCTTTCAATAGTAACTTACTATTGTTGCACATAGCTGTAATATCCAGAAAAAATAAAGTTAAAAGGATAATAGATTTTTTTTTTTTTTTCTTCCCAAAAGAATAAGATAATAAGTTATGTACAGAATTAGAGATGTTCTAAAAACATATGATAGAAAATTCAAGAGAGAACCTTGTTCGCCCCAAAAGAAATAAGTATTTCTAAGAAATGGTAGAGAATAATGAAGGATTTTGAGCTCAAAATATGCTCACCGACCGTAGCTTGGCGACCACGGGGGGTGTATTGAAAATAACTTTTTGAATTTTGGTTATATGCGGAATTCTGGCATTTGTAACAAAAGTTATGATTGTTTTAATGTCACATGCATGCACAAATTACATCAGTTTATTAAAATGAAACTTAATAGTTTTAGGGAAAAATCCATCTACTCTCCTCAAACTACCACCCAATTGACAATATCCCTTAAAACTTTCAACTGTCACAATGTCCTCCCTAACTACCAAAACATTGTCAATGACGAAACTACCTTTAGTAAAATAAAAAAAAATAAAAATACTAAAACTTCTAGAAAAAACCTAAAACTAAAATAAATAAATAAATCAAAGGGGTGGCCAAATTAAAAAAAAAAAAAATCCTTTCTATAAGAAAAAAAACTAAAAAAATTTCGATTTTTTAAATAAAAATTTTCGTTTTAAAAAATAAAAAATTTTGTTTTAAAAAAAAAAAATCTTTTTTAAAACAAAATTTTAAAAAATAAAAATCTTTTTTTTTTTTAAATAAAATTTTTCGTTTATAAAAAATAAAATTTTTCGTTTTAAAAAACAAAATAAAAAATCTTTTTTTTTTTAAATAAAACGATTTTTTAATTAAAATTTTCTTTTTAAAAATTATTATTATTATTTTTATAATTTATAAGAATATTTTTGTCTTATTGAGACTATAAAGACAGTTTTATATTTTTGCTAGCTTTGGGAGGAACATTGACAATGTTTTAATAGTTTGAAGGGGACATTGTCACAATTGAAAGTTTGGAGGGACATTGTCAATTTGGTGTTAGTTTGAGGGGGTATGTGAACTTTACCCTAGTTTTTACGTGTTAGAGTGCTGAAATTTTGTTTCATAATGACTAAGGAAGATTCATTCGAATGAGAAAATTTGGTGTTGGAATATGAAATTGCTAATAATATAAGAATTGTTTTTCTTATAAATAGGTAGCTTTGGATTGAAAAGTTTATAAAAAGAATATTTTGATTTCGAAACGTTTATAAAAGGATTTTGGGAGTATTGATAGTGAGAGAATGAGTCTAAAGAGAGAGAAATCCTACATAGGAAAGGTTGGTATGTTTACACTTGCTATAAGTCATGGACTCACATATCCACATGCAAAATTATGAAATTTTATAGATGTTGTCGAGGAGGTTGAGGAGGACTCATACATGAGTCTAGTCTAGTACTATCCATGAGGTTGGCAGGAGACCTTAAGTTTTTGTCGTGATAGATGTTGTTAATGCAACCTTAGTATATATGCCATATGTGGTACTTTTTGGATTGTATAGAGACAAATATGGAATAAAATGTGTAATAACATTAAGTTTATGTACCTAATGTTATTTTAGTTAGAGGTCAGGTATATTATATCATTGTGAGAGTGACTTTGTAGTTTTAAAAAGAAAAGAAAATTTTTATTTGAAATCTTCCATTGCGAGTTGTAAAGAAAAGTAGTATCACCACGTGAAATATGAGTTATTGCACTATATTCTTTAAAATTTGAGGCGTTCAATCAATATTGTTAGCTTTAGTTTGTCTTGGCTGGATTCATGTGAACAAAATACTTGTGGTTAACATGTTCAACTTAAGTGTGCAGTATGCGATCGAGGAAGAATTAGTAAGAAATCATCAAGTTGCCCGGACGCCTATGCAAGTAGTCCGACTGAGGAGACTGAATGAGGAGAATTCCAAACTCCATCATCTGAAACTCGAGAGCTTCGTCTGCAACTGCGTCTACAAGCCGTCCGGACGAGAAGGTTGAATAAGAAAAACTCGAGAGCCTCGTCTGCAATCTCGTCTGCAAGCCGTCCGGAAGCGCTGAGCAAGAGAACTGAAGTTAGCATTGTTAACCTAGTACCGTCCGGACAAGTGTACTTCTCGTCCGGACGCATAGTGTATTAGAACTAGTTTTTGTCTAGTTCCGTTCGGACGTGATCACTCACCGTCCTGATGTACTATAGCTTTTACGTCTTTTTCAATTAGAGTTTGAGTCTAATTAGACTAGGGGTCTTTATACTATATATACTGAGCTCTACAGATCTGTATTGCTACGAAATTTGCATCTAGAGTTCGAAGTTTTGTGCTAAGAGAGTCCTTGATATAGAGCTTTTATTCTCTCTCTTAGAATGATCGTTTGATCTTATTTGGTGATTATTGAAGTGAAGTCAACTGGAGTTCCGGTGAAGGGAGATCACGTAGAAGGATTGTGCCAGCTATCTCTGGAAAGGGCTACTGTGGTAAAAGGCAAGTGGGTCGTTTGTCTTATACAAGAAAGTTTCAATTGCAAAGGTTTTGTAACTGTGAGCTTCTTGTAATCCTTATTCTTTTACTGATTTAATGATTTCTTGGGTTTAGCTGTCCTTGAGAGTTTTACATTTGAGAGAGTTCTCTAAATGGTTTCCTCTTCATAACCAAAATATCAGTGTCACTGCTTTCCATATTTTGGTGAATGATAGATTAATTGTTTTAATATTTTAATTCCACGTATTATTTGCATACACCTATTCAACTCCCTTCTAGGTGTTGTTAGGAGTCATATATTAGGTTTTTCAATTGGTATCAAAGCGGGCTCACTCTGTTGGGATTAATTTTCTAAGTGTGATCCTAGACTCTTCATAATATGTCTCACACAGTTGCACCTAACTCTCTTCCCGTCCTTGACGGATCCAATTATACGTTTTGGAAAATTCGCATAAGAGCATATCTCATATACACTAACATTTGACATATTGTTGAATCTGGATGGAATTGTTCAAATAAGACTATTGCCGAATTGTCAAAGGATGAAAATAAGTGCTTCTTTTGCGAATGATAAAGTGTTAAATGCCATCTTCACATCTATCTCCATCGAAGAATTCTCAAGAATTTCTCAATGTGTAATAGCTAAAGAAGCATGGGAAATATTGGAAATTACTCATGAAGGATCTAAAATTGTTAAAGCTTAAAAAATTTCAGATGTTAGTTTCTCAACTTGAAGAGATTAGGATGGAAGAGGAAGAGACATTTGATGATTTTTACTCTAAGCTTAGCACTATTAGAAACTCTACTACTAATCTTGGAAAGAAAATGACTGACGCTAAGATAGTAAAGAAAATCTTAAGATCATTACTTGCGAGGTTTATACCTTAGATTACTGCTATACAACAGAGCAAAGATCTAGAGACAATGAGAGTAGAGGAACTTGTTGGTTCACTTCAGACATTTGAACTCATGTTACCTAAGCCCAAAAACTCAAAAAATCTTGCTCTTAAGATCAAGGCTACTAAAGGTAAATATGTAGTTCTCTCTGATGAGGTCTCTGGAGATGATGAAGAAATAGCTATGATTGCTAGGAAGTTTAGGAAATTTTTCAGAAACAACGGGAATTTTAGAAGTGGGGAGTCTAAAAATTTTATGAATCCTAGAATTGAGGTTAGAGATAATTATGAAGGCAGAAATGATGAAAATCATAAAGATAAATTATATCGTGGTCGTAAGTGTCATGAATGTGGTGGTGTTGGTCACATTCGTGCTGATTGTGGAAATTTGATAAATTCAAAAGGCAAGGCCTTTAATGTGACTCAAAGTGATGAGTCAGAAAATGAGGAAAAAGCTGAAAATGTAGCTAATTATGTAGCTTTTGGGGTTTCTTATGATAGTGAACATGAGGCTAGTGAGTCTAACTCTCTAGAGAGTGAACGTGGTATATGTTATAATGAATTAGAAGAGGAAGGTGATCTGCAAAATGCTTATAATAATCTATATGTGGAATGCATTAAACTGAAGAAGTTGAATAAGCAGCACTTGCAGAAACTCAAAGAGGTTAATCTTGAAAATGATCAACTTTCTATTACCTTAACTGATTCACATGCTATTCATAATACTTTGATGTCTGAAAATCACATGTTAATTGCCAAAGTGAAATCCTTAGAGAATGATCTTAATGAATCCAGAAATCATCTGAAAAAGTTCTCTAGTGAGAAGCTAAATCACATGCTGCATAATCAGAAACATTCTTTTGATAGAACTGGATTGGGCTTTGATAAATCTGTTGTTTCTTCTACTAATGTTGCTTCTTCAAAGTTGATTTTTGTGAAACTAGTGAGTAAAGAAGAGAGCTTGGCTAAGAAGAAGGTAATGCATCCTCCAGTTTCAAGAGGTGAGAAAGGTAAGGGAATTCTAACTTATCCATATGTGTCTCGTTCTACACCGAGATGTGCTCATATGTCAAGGAAGCAACATTCTCAAAGGTTTATTCCTACCTGTCATCACTGTGGTAAGATTGGGCATATTTGCCTTAATTGTTTTCAGTTGAATAGTCATGAGTCAAAAAGAAAATATTTTCAGTCTATAAATAGTTATGGGGAATTATTCAACATATTGAGGGGTGTAATTACCCAGTTAAATGACTTTGACAAGAGTCGCACTCTTGTTCCCAAAATGAAGAAAGTTTGGGATAAGAAGGTTGATACCATTCACCCGTTGAGGGGGAGTGGTACTGGACTCACCTAGATTAGGTGGGCACAATGCATGCCTAGAACAATTCTTGCTTACACTCCCATTTCAATGTCCTAGTGCAAAAGTGTGTTTGTTTCTTAATTTTGTTGTTGTTTTGTTTCATTTTATTTGTGTGCTAGTTTTGCTTTAGTTGTTATATTTTTGCTTTGTTTTTATTTTAGTCTCTCATTCTTTTTTTCTTTTTTTTAATATTTAAAAAAAAATACAAAAATGTTTGTTTCTTGAAGTGCTCTGCACTGGTTCTTTGTGCTCATTTTCAAGGGCTTTCAAAATCCCATGTGGAGTTGGGTCCTTTAAGAGCGGACCTACCTTTGCCTAAGG
This sequence comes from Corylus avellana, assembly GCF_901000735.1. Lineage (NCBI taxonomy): Eukaryota > Viridiplantae > Streptophyta > Magnoliopsida > Fagales > Betulaceae > Corylus > Corylus avellana. The sequence goes on along the minus strand of NC_081548.1, from coordinate 16,769,217 downwards.
TACTGTATGAGCTTCTGATGTTGCATGATCATGGTGAGTGTTCTATAGCTTTCATGTGGGATCCTTTCTTTTTGCTGATCATAAATGCTTTAGAGTTTGTCTAAACGTTGATTATTGTGGAAAGGGCTCAAGTTCACAATGTAGGTGATGTATGGTTCAAGGCTCGGTTAAAATTGACCAATTTGCTAGTTGTACCTAGATCCTAAAAATTCCTGCATTTTGTTTAGTCATGCACTAATAATATCTGAATGTTTCTAAAAGAGCATATTTGAACAAAAAGTTCTATGTCATTAATGCTGAAAGAATCCCTATAGAAAAGCTAGTGATTAACTCATTGCAGAAAAATACGGTCACTAAAGGATTTGCGGTAAAATGGTGCTTGTTCTATAAAAGGTTGTATAGGATGAGGGATTCTAGGCCCTAGTACTATAAGGTTGGCCTTTAACCATGCATCTTTACCGTCGTCACTTGCATAGTGATCCCAGATCTTTTCTTACGACTTGATATTCGTTTTGACCTCACACACAACACATTTCAACATGAGTCATCTTGTGAGTATAACGGATTTTTTGTAGTAGTTGTTGTTGTTCTTGTTGTTGTTTTTTTTTTTTTTTAGTTGTTTGTTTCTTAAAACGTACTTATATATTGTCATCGAATAGCCAAAGGGGGAGTATGTTAGTTTTAGTTTGTCTTGGCTGGATTCGTGTGAACAAAATACTTGTGGTTAACATGTTCAGTTTAAGTGTGCAGTATACAATCGAGGAAGAATTAGTAAGAAATCTTCAGGCCGTCAGGACGCCTATGCAAGCCGTTCTGACGAGGAGACTGAATGAGGAGAATTCCAAAATCCATCATCTGAAACTTGAGAGCTTTTTCTGCAACTGCATCTGCAAGCCGTCCGGATGAGAAGGTTGAACAAGAAAAACCTGAGAGCCTCGTCTGCAATCTTGTCTACAAGCCGTCCGGACGCACCACACAAGATAATTGAAGCTAGCATTGTTAACCTAGTGCCATCTGAACGAGTGTACTTCCCGTCTGGACGCACAGTGTATTAGAACTAGTTTTTGTCTAGTTCCGTCTGGACGGGATCACTTATCATTCGGACGCCCCGTGTAGAGCATCCATCATAATACATGTTGTGGAGGAGACAGGATTATTCATTGGAGTCCAAAGCATGAACGAGTTGTTTGTTTGATCGATGTACTCTTGATTATTTATGGTTTGAGAGGTCAGTATACGTTGACTCATGAAATTTCCATGAAAGCGCTCTCGAATCTCACGCTTTTATGCCCACGGGAGTCATGTGGTCTAAATTAAGCTTAAAAAAGAAAAGGAGATCGATTTGAGAGAGCATTATATATATATATATAACGTCTAATTTTTCAATACAAAATCTAACAAATTATTTATTCAACTATCTATTTTCTTTAAATAAATAAAAAAAGTCACTCTTCTTGCTTTTTTAAATGAAAAGTACTAATCAAATGTTTGCGCTCAAGTTTTGTTAATTTATTATTCTTAATAGATGTTATGAGTCTTATGACTCTCCCCAATGAATAATTCAATTAGCTGAGAATCACGATTCATGAAGCGGATGTTACTAATTTGAATCCATCTCCCCCTCTCTATGTAACGATTGTAACTAGGCTTAATTAATTATGAACTCGTAACAACGACCAACTAAAATCAATAGTGTGTGATAATAAATATAACGTCAAAAAAATAAAAAATAAAAACAATAATAGAACATCAAAAATAAAAAAATAAAAGATTGGACGCGTTAAACAATGGCATTTGTCTGCCTACTTTTTCTTTTTGGAGGCAAAAAGTTAAAGAACATTTTGGAAAGACTTGGAAAGAAAAAAATTGGCACACCCCAAGAAAGAACAAACACAACAAACGATCTGTTAGAGTTTGTAATTTTAAAAAGTGCGATTTTAAAATGTACGATTTGAAAATGTGATTTTAAAAACGCACCTAAGCGTTTAGCAAAATTAGAGTTTGGCCTTTAAAATCACAATTTATTCTTTTAAAATTGTGTGTCGCAGATTTTCTACTTTTTCAAATTATAATTTTTCTACTTCCTGTAGTAATGCTAGGTATCATATTTTTATCCTCCTAAAATCCTCCCAAAGCTAATGTGGCTTTTAAAATTACCATTAAATTTTAGATGAATCATATTTGAATTTTGATCAAATGACGGTTTTGAAAGCCACATCAGCTTTAGGAAGATTTTAGGAGGATAAAAAATGGTACCTAGCATTACTCTTCCTAACAATCAAATTTTTGAGATTTGATTTAAAATCACATTTTTTATCTATAAGATCACAATTCCAAACGCAACCGACACATAAAACTGAACAATTGTTTCTGGCATGTATGGAACACCATGGCGATAGGCACATGTAAGAGATAAATAGGAAATTACATTTGTCAGGAATACCAATTTAAAGTTAGAAATAATGTAATGGGAAGTAAATGAGGACATTATTGTATTTCTGCCTTTGATAATTACGAGGAAAAGTAAATTTAAGATAATTAATGTAATGGGCATGGAAGTAAATGAGGACATTATTGACGTGGAAATGCGTTAGGTCATGGAGTGATATTAAATAATATCATATGATATTGGGAACATAAATCTTCTTCAAGAAGTTTCGCAGTAGCTAGCGAGGTGATAGACATGAATCCACCTCTTTTTTTTACTTGTCCTTTCAGCGTGAGAGAATTCACAGCAGCTTCCTCGTTATTTTTCTTACATTTAAAGATTTAAACTACTTTTTACTTCCTTATATCAAAATATACTCCAATAGCTTTCTTTAATCATTCCCTATATCATATATATATATATATATATATATATATATATGTTAATTATATTATATATATGAGAGGAGAGATGAGAGGGAATTGTGAGACATGAGAGGAGAGATAAAAGAAGAGAGAGAATCATTTATTTATTTATTTTAATAATCATAAGGATTGCAATAGTGGAACCCAAAACATTGGGTTCCACTGTAGCAATCATAATGTTTAAGGTTTATTTATGGAGTCTGTGGGTGAGATTTTTTTTGAGATTTTTTGAACATATTCCCTAAACTTAGGGAACAAACTCCCTTAGCTGGGAATGCTCTGAGAGAGAGAGGCAGCAGGCGTAAGGTATTTAGGGTTAGGGCGCTTGAAAGAGAGTTTTAGTTTATATATATATATATATATATATTATTTTTTATTTATTTATATTATATTAAAAAGCGATTAGTGATTTTTTCTAACCGCTTTTGAAAGCAGTTAGTGCAGTTAACTGTTATAGCAGTTAGTATGCGATTAAAAAGAAAGGCCTTTTCACCCCTACAAATTAGGGCCACCGTAGGTTCAAGGCAGGCAACTAAGGACTAAAAGAGCAATTACATCTGCCTATTTTTTATGCCACGTGGCAAGAAAGACACCAAATTTAGCTAGTCAAAATTGCCAAAAATTTGATGAACAGTTACGTTGCTTAACAAATTTATAAGTTATAGATTGTTGAGTTACACCGCCCTTCCCCCCAAGCCATTGATCCATTATTAGCTTAGAATTTTGGGTCAAACCTTTCAAAGGTACAAGGGTTTCAAGCATGATTAGCCTCTTCAACCAGTTTTTTTCTCTTAGCTCAGCCGACCAAGCAAGACGGTCCAAGAGTTTTGAGCCAAATCAGTTGACCAAGCGAGATGGTTCAAGGGTTTCGGGCCATAGTAGCTCATTCAACCGGACCTTTCTCTCCGCTCAACCGACCAAGCAAGCTAGTCCATTACTAGTATATGGTTTTCAAGTCAAATTACCACCGAGTGAACCAAGGCTCCAGTCCAACTGCATGGCTCAATTCAATTATTGCCAATCACAGCCTATTGCACTAGCAATTTTTATGGCGTCACTCCTGCAACTCTTTCGGCACAAGCAGCTTTTCCGGCGAATTCATCTTTCTTTCCCTTTCTTTTACCCAAACTCAAGCTTAGGGGGATGTTAAGAATATTATTCTAGGGCTTAGTCTGGGGTTTCTTGCCGACTACTTCTTATCTCTCTATAAATAGAAAGCTATATAAACATATCATAATATACTACTCAATACAATGTAGTCCTTATATGATTCCGCTCTCCCTTTCTTCTCTCTCTCCTTCTTCCACTCTCCAATATATTTAACAAAAATATTGAATGCCTGCTATTGAATTCCAACAAACCTACAATAATATGATTGTTACTAAATTAAACTTGCTATTAGATGCTTTATTTAAGAATAAAATGATTGTTAGTTAGAAACTTAGCATTGAATGCTTTATTTATTTATTTATTTTTAAAACAGGGTTGAATATCTTTGACTTTCCTGTAGTTTAACAACTTTATTTTTACCCACCTTAATTTCAATTTGTATCACAAATAGTACCTCGTTTATAGCCGAAAACCGAGATGGTCCTTCCGTCCAACATTTCTTCCAATATTTAACAAAAATCCACGTGGCCAATGGAAGGGATGACACATGGCCACAAGTTCATTACAAATAATAATAATAATAATAAAAAAAATCAAAAGCTTAAAAACTAAAAATATTAATCAATTAAAAATATTTAAAAACTTTAAAAATATATATTAAAAAAAAACGTAGCTCCAGCCACCCATGGCCAGCCAGTTCTTTACCAAGCTAATCAAGATAGCAGATATAGCCTACAACAAGGTTTTAAAGAACTTAGCCTCCAGAAATTGCAACGTCGACAACCCCATTCGGTTGTTCTAAAACTGAAAATCAAAAGGCCCAAATTTTTCTCTCCTCATACCCATTCGGCCAATGGAGCAAGGAAAGACTCAATAAAAAATAAAATCGTCTCCTTCACCTACCCATTCGTGATGGCAGGAGAAAGACCAACAATTTTCCTCTTTGTTGAAAAAAGTAGCTCATAAGCTTCAAAGTATATAGAGTAATACTACAACTACTGGCTCATTGGGTATAATTAAGTTTATGTGGGCATGGGGACAGATAAGTTGTGGGGGGTAGTTTGGAGTTTTGAAAATACTTACAATTAGGATTTTCCTATAAGCATGTTATGTTGTAACTCTAAATCATTGAATAGTAAAATATAGCCGCACTCTCTTGTGGACGTAGGCACATTGCCGAACCATGTAAATCAGTGTCTCGACTCTCTCTTACTCTCTCTTTTTTCGATTCCATATTATTCATCATTTTTTGCACGGGAACAACAATTGGTATCATAGCCAAGTTCGGTGATGGCTAGGATTTGCACATCTTCTGCGAAATTCGACATGATGAAGTTCGATGTAATTGGTAATTTCGGGTTATTGCAGAGACGTGTCAAGGATTTGTTGGTGCAACAAGGAATGGTGAAGGCTTTGTATGGGACGAAACCAGATGGGAAGCCGAACATAGACTAGAAGTAACTTAAGGCTAAAGCGGTGGTACTATTCGGCTTTGTCTCAGGATAACATGATGTGTCATGTCATGGAAGAAGAATCTTTGACAGCCGTTTAGTTGAAATTGAAAATTTGGTATATGTTAAAGCCGTTGACGAATAAGCTCTATCTAAAGCATCGGTTCTACGGCTTAAAGATGGTGGAGGGCTCGAATATGAGCCAACACATCAATGTGTTTAATCAGGTAATTGGCAATTTGAAGAGGGTTGATGAGAAGTAAAAGACGAAGATAAGGCATTGATACTATTGAATTCACTCACAACTTTTCCTACGTATGAGAATTTGGTTACAACTCTAAAATAGGCCACTCTATCACTTTATTGTCAAAGTTAACGATTTGTTACATGCCACGTATCTCTCATATAATGCGTCAACATCCATGTTAGCACCAAAATGCAATGCTACGTCATAAAAGAAAAATAAATAAATAAATAAAAGCAAAAGAAAAAGAAAAACAATGGATCTCACACATGAAACCATAGGAAAACCATAAAGCTTGAAAACTTAAAGAGCAAACCATATGAGAGAAAATGAGGGCTTGGGCATGGAGAGGGAGAGAAAATGAGCGAAATTAGTTGAAAATTGCGGTTTGGCTATTTATATACCCTCATGTCCAGACATGCAAATGAGCTGTTTGGAAAGGCCTCTCTTGCGTCCGTATCCTGTTTGGACACGAGGGGAACAAGGAACATTTTGTGCTATGCGTCTGCAACCTGTCAGGACATGAAGGGAACGCGTTCTCTGAGTGTCCGAAGACGAAGGGTGAAAGAACCCAAAGAACAGTTTTACCTCCACCGTTGCCAACAAAAACAAAAACACAATTTAAATATCGAAGTGGAAACCCAAAGAACACATCAATGAGAAAAATTACTCTGAGGTAACCGAACCCGGGGAATCACTATGTAAGAGATCCAAAATATAGACACAAGGAAACTTACAATCCGATGTAAATCCCTAGACTCTGTACTACAACAAGTTACCTACTTGCCTCCAAGCTCGACAATTTCTTCATAGTGCCTATCTTTACCAATATGTTGATAGACCCTTGTAGTAGAAAATAACACGAATAGAACCCCTTAGAAAACACAAACAAACTTCAAGGAAGGCAAGCTCCCAGCTTTACACACCCTTACTTGTGAGTACCAAATCAAACTAATCATCAAAGAAGCAATAATGCCTAACAACCTAACAAATGAGACATGGAACCTTCTGCCACTCGCATCCCAAACATGTCCAGACACAAAGGGGACAAAATAGTTTTTGTCAAATGCGTATGCATCATATCCGAACACGAAGGGCACAAGGGATTTTCTGCCCAACCTATCTGGACACACAAATGCCCTGTCTAGACACCAGTCTAAAAATCAGTTTTCTTCGAAGTCTTTAAGTGTTCTTTCACTTTCATTATTTCAATTATTCACTTGATTAATCTAATTGGTATTAAAAAATTTATTAAACATCTCAGGCATTACGCTTGGTATCCTAATGTGGTTACGATGATATCATTTTGTAAGTTTCCCTAGTGTTTCCAAAATGGAATGAAGTACGACTCCTTAAACCTAAAGGGAAATGCTAAGTGTTCTTTTAGTGTTCTCTTGATGTTTTCTCAACTATGATGTGGCTTTTAAAATTATCGTGAATTTGAGATTATCATTATTGACTTTTAATCTATTGGTGATTTTAAAAGCCACATCACAATTGGGAGGACACTAGGACAATACTAGAAGAACACCTAGCATTTCCCAAACCTGAAGCAAGATATGATTCCAATAAGATTGGAATGTGGTTTACTTAATGGGATTAGGATAACCATATCTTGTTTATATAAGGTTTAATCTTAGGTAAGTGTTTCCAAATAAATGTATTATAATATCAAGGACCTAGTTAGATAAGGAACCCTAATGCAATTATGACTTGAAGGTTCATGTTGATTGAAGTTTCCTAGTGTGACTAGGATTCCTATCAAGATAGGAAAACCAAGTTCAACTAGGAATTTTTATCGAGACTTGAACTCCCATTTTAAGATAGACTAACGATGTGAGTAGGACTCCTAAATTAAAATAAGGCTTTGTTGGGATGAGTTAATCTAGTTTGACTAGTATTACTACTTGAACAAGGGTTCTTAATGTGATTAAAAAAAGTATTCCACTTTTGGAAAAAATATGAAAGGGCAAGGTCACAGTTGTGATGAGATCACAACTAATTCAATAACACTTACATTTTTTTTAAATATTAAGTGAAATAGAGATTCAAGAGTTGAGTCTCATGGCCTTCATCATTGGTCAAGAGTTGTATGCAACGATCATTTAGCCACCTGGCTGAAAGTCTAAAGTGTTTAGGTTTTAAGGTGTTTTAGCCAAGAAGTGAGACTAATAAAATAATCTTTCACTTAAAAAAAATATATATATAATCTTTCTTAGAATTTGGAGTTGGTGATTATGAGGACGGTTACTGAAAAACATATAACGACTCCTAAAACTTGTTTATCACAGTTTATGCAGAATTAACAGATATTTATCAATATGCAAACAATCACCAAAACAAGTAAAATCAAACACAAGGATTTTGGTGACGAAGATGAAACTTTTTAGAAAATGATCTAAAATTAAAACCTCTCCGAAGCAGCTAAACCCAGAACATCACTATCAGTAAGATTATTGAGAGATTACAAATACTAGGAACACTTACAACCCTTTGCAAGACCTTGAATCTGTAAGATCGGCAAGCCTCCAACTCGTCCCCTCGCTCACAATCTCCTTTAACATGATTCTCGTTTACCGGACCCTTCCGATAGACTTCTCAAATCAAGCACAATGAAACTAGCAATAATCCTCTAAGATGAATGATTAGGCTCACACAGAAGTTCTCTCTAAGCATAGCCTCTCACGAAACCTAGGGTGGAATTTATTCACTCTCTCTAACAATAGAGATGAATATATATGAGTCCCCACAACCCTAGACACGTCACACACTTTACACATGTTAAAAACAATATCTGATGCATGGTGTCCGGACAGGGGAAGAGCCTGTCTAGACAGCAACTCGAAAAATAGATTCGGCGACTAGCTGGAAAGCTTGTTCGGACAGCCTAGCACCCTGTCCGGACAGCCTAGCACCCTGTCCGGATAGCCACTGCTTTGGCAATGGAAATGAGCTCTCTGGTTTCCACATCCAAACAGCCTACCTTGAGGATGGGTTTTGGTGAATTGGATCAACTGTTGTGCTCTCCAAATTTAGCTAATACAAGAACTTACAAACTCCACCTTTGGCAATTCGGTGACAAAACCAAAATGCCCATCATCTCTCCGTATTTACACCCCCTTTTTGTCACAGAATGACAAAAGGTTTTCATGATTCCTGAAACACTCACAAAATACTTCAATGCATATGTAGAACATGAATAATACTAAAAAAACTCATGATCACAAAACAAAATGCATGAAGTATTACGGCAAGATCATGAAGACACAACAGCAAAAAAACTCACCCTCAAAGTATGACTCATTTATTAACAAGAAACTTGAAAGGGAAGCCATATTTCTCCCCCTCAAAAGTCAAATGAATACACATGATACACACATTAACGACTCATGTATATCAGCATCTCAGCAATGAATATCTCAAACATGCTCCAAATATGCAAAATATACATGAGATTAGAAATGACACGAAACTCATATTGCTTAACTCAAGCAAAGAAAATTTTTTCATTCGAGCTATGCTTGTGTGGTGTGTGTGTAAGCCATTCAATGAGAAAAAATTACCAACTCACAAAATGAGGAGAGAGTTTTACCAATACGAGGTTTTGACAAGTATATCCAATCAAAAGTCAAACCTTATCATACTAGGGTGTAGCCACTCTATCCAATACATTCCTCTTTGGAAAAAAAATTTGCACAAGTTTGACACAGTGAAATAAATTCTTTTTGGAATATGATCTTTTGAATTTTTGTTTCACTATTTTGTTTCTTTCTCACTTTGAAAAAGTGTCCTTAAAATTTTGGTGCTTATCATAAAAGGAGGAATACAGGAATTTTTAAGCCCTAGATTCAACTAGTGTAAGGTCAATTTGAAAAATACGACTAGTCAAAAAACCTCATCTAGTTACCTAACAGACCTCATATTTAAAGTTAAGAAATAGCCTCAAATTCAACTTAAAATGTGCACAAAAGAGTAAGCAAAGTCAAAATGTATCACATAAACTTAGGCTTTAGGTAACCACAAGAACAAGTCCATTGAACAAATTTTCATCCCATGTATGTTAAGAACATTCCAAGACAAAAGAAATTAGATCTATGAAAGCAACATGAGAAATTAATGGACTATCTAGGTGCATAAGACAAAAGAAAGAAAAGAAAACCACCAAAAAAAATATTTTTGTCTTTTTGAATTTTTTACACAAAAGAAATGCACACAAACGAAAAACAAATGCAAAACAAATATTAAAAAAAAAAAAAAAAGTTCTTCATCATCTAGTGATTCCTTATCAGATAACTCATTAGAGTTTTTCCTAAGAGTTCTAAGGGCAATATCCTTATTTTTCCTAGGTTGAGGCAAGGAAAACTCATAAGTTTGAATAGCACCAACTAACTCTTTTGTCCTGATAATTTCAAGATTAGTGCATGACTCAATAGCAGTTACCTTCATTCTGAATCTTTCAGAGAATGATCTCATAACCTTTTTTATTAACTTAGTATCTGAAACTCTCTTTCCTAAATTAATCATGGAATTACAAATTCATTGAAGGTCTCATCCTCTAACATCCTAATTGACTCAAATTGAGAAACTAACATTTGAAGTTTGGAAGATTTAACAAGATTAGTTCCTTCATAAGTAGTTTCTAGGATCTCCCATGCTTCTTTGGCACTATCACAATTTGAAATTCTAGAGAATTCACTTTGTGATATTGCCAAGCATAGGGCATTCATAGCTTTGTCGTTTGCATACGAGTTTGTTTTTCAACATTAGATCATTCAGTTGTTAGCTTATCTGGAGCTTTAAATCTAGATTCAATGAGAGACCAAACGTCTATGAATTTTAAGAAAAATCTCATCCTAGACTTCCAATAGCCATAATTTGATCCATCAAAATTAAGCACAATGAAAAGGGTTTGAGACATCTTAAGCATTAAACAAAGATCACACTGAGGAATTTAATCCTTCACGGAGTGAACCCACTCTGATACCAATTGAAAGATGTATAATGACTACTAAAACTTGTTTATCACAATTTATGCAAAATTAACAGATATTTATCAATAAGCAAACAGTCACCAAAACAAGTAAAATCAAACACAAGGATTTTGGTGACGAAAAGAAAACTTTTTAGAAAACGTTCTAAAAGTAAAACCTCTCCAGGGCAGCCAAACCCAAGAAATCACTATCATTAAGATTATCCAGAGATTACAGACACTATGAACACTTACAACCCTTTGCAAGACCTTGACTTTGTAAGATCAACAAGTCTCCAACTTGCCTCTTCGCTCACAATCTCCTTCAACGTGATTCTTCTTTACTAGACCCTTCCGATAGACTTCTCAAATCAAGCACAATGAAACTAACAATAATCCTCTAAGAGGAATGATTAGGCTCACACAGAAGTTCTCTTTAAGCACAGTCTCTCATGAAACCTAGGGTGAAATTTTGTCACTCTTTCTAACAATAGAGATGAATATATATGAGTCCCCATAACCGTAGACACGTCACACACTTTACAAACGTTTAAAACAATATCTGACGCATGGTCTCCGGACAGAGGAATAGCCTGTCCGGACAGCAACTCAAAAAACAGATTTGGACACTTGCTGGAAAGCGTGTTTGGACAGCCTAGCACCCTGTCCGGACAGCCATTGCTTTGGCAATGGAAATGAGTGGTGTGGTCTTTTGTTTACCAACATATATCAATAATAAAATACCACTCGCAATAGTACGAATCCCTGTAGGATCGGGCTACATTGAGGGTGTCGAACCTCAAGAACTGCGTAGGTGTTATCAAGTTTTCAAGATCAAAAGTAACTTAATTTAAAAGATGATTGATTTGTTTTGTAACTAAAGTGCATGAAAATAAAAGAGAATTGAAATATAAGAGAGAAAGTGTAGGGTATTGACTTCACCTTTATCCGCACAACAATGGTTAATCATACTTAATCAAGAGATTCATTATATGCATGTTATAAATAAACAAGAAAATACCTTATTAAAGAATAAGTATAATCCATCTTCAGTTGGCACGGATCATCTACCTAACGACTAAGATGAGGTACGAACCTATCGACCCGTCTTCCCTAAGTATAGATTATCTAATTTTTTAATAGGATACATACAATCAAGAGAATAAGTATAACCCATCTTCGGTTGGCATTGATCGTCACCTAACTACTAAGATGCGGTACGACTCGTCTTTCCTAGGTATGGCCTATTTAACCCTTTTGATCATATGTCAATTAAAACCATTGTATAACCATCATCCCCATCATCACAAAAAATCAGAATGATCTGAGTTCAATAAAAGTAAAAAACTTTCTAAGACAAGATAAGAATTTCACTAAAATTGGCTTTAAAATTAAGAATAATTGCATTAATCATTAAGAAAAATATCAAATTGTAACAATTCTCATAGTTATACAACCAACATGCATAAATTGAAAATCTATAAATTAAGATACAATCAAACCATTCTGCTTGGATAGGGTTACATCAATAACACACTATGGGGTTTAACCGCTCATAACTCCGATAAGCCTCCAAGAATTATTTGCTGAATTTTTTCTCTAGGCAGTGGTATCTTTCTACAATATTTAGAGGCCTATTTATAGGGATTTAGAAAACGCTAAAAACCCTAGAAACCCTAGAAAAACTGTAGGTCATCTCCCAGTCCAAGTGAGAGATTGAAAACCTAATCCAAACTGTAAAAGGATTGCTGATGCATTCTAGAAGCCGTGTGTGCTCGAGCCTAAGGAACATGCGCTCAAGCGCATGTGCGCTCGAGCCTAGGCTGGTATGCGCTTGAGCCTAAGTGCTGGGGCGCTTGAGAGCAGGTGCACTCGAGCCCAAATGTTGTGTGCTCGATCCCAGGCCTTCAAGATGCTCCAAAATGTGCTTTTATCCCAATTTTCAATTTAATTCTTGCATCTTTCATTTAAAGCCCTAAAACACAAAAACAAAACAAAATCAAACAAATAACAATATTAAGGAATTAACATATGCGAGTTAAGGAGCTTGAATGTGCAACATTCGGCGCTTATCAAAGAGCTCTCGAGTTTCCACGTCCTGCTAGCTTAGTACCCTGTTCGGACACCCTACCTTGAGGATAGGTTTTGGTGAATTGGATCAACCGTTGTGTTCACCGAAGTTAGCTAATACAAGAACTTACAGTTACTAATGAGACTTTTATGAAAAAGGTGAGTTAAGCTCACAAATATACTTTTTGTTACTCTCTTATAGTATATTTATTTTATATATCAAACGTGCACATTTATACTCACATTAAAAAAAAATTGCAAATATTGTGAACTCTCTCTTTTGTGTAAATAGAGGATCTATAAATGGAATGTTGCATCATGTGTGTTTTTTAATGCATGCATGTAAAAGACAATGATTATTTGCATCATATAACATGCCATGTTATGTACAGATAGCAGCTATGAGCTTACTATCATATAAGGATAACCTTACGATTTACAGTTTATTTTTATATTGTTTGGCCTTTGATCCAATATTTGCTAGTGACTAAAGCATCATGAATGAATGATGGTCATGTCTTGCAGCATTGTTAGTGGTGTGAATCACTGAAGATCGGATCTAGTCGGGGCCATTAATGGTGGCTTGCTATTGTGCTTTCACATGATGATGTTCAGTATAGCTGGCTGATGCTAAGCGAAAGACTCGTTAGACAGGTTTGCATATTATAGTTGGATGATGTTTAATATTGTTGTTATATATCTTAGAGGCTCTATGTTTGTATTGATGTAAATGAGGATATTTAAGTTTTTGTCTCAGGTCATTTCTTTTCCGCTTTCCATTTCATTTTTTTGTGATAATTTGTGTTCATGGTAGTAAATCCAACTAATTACAAATTAATCAGTCCGGAGATACTACAAGTAACACTCCGAGTTAATTATTTTGAATAACAAATTTTATTTGGGTTACAAAAATATACGCTGATATTTTGTTATGCATGAATCAGAAAGGAAGAGGAGAAGGGAGTATTTTTTGTGATTAAAATAATGATAAGGTGAGCTACAGTGCTACCCGAAATATGGGGTGGTACTGTCAATGTTAGTTTAGAGCACTAACAGTAGTTATCATAAAGCTTCTTCTCTTCTCTAAATATAGAAAGAAAAAAAAAAGAAAAAAGAAAACAGACACATACCACAAATATCATATATGTGATGCCCCAAATATTTACGAAATGCATTTAACCATCATTGATCAATTTTATAAAACACTCAATATTTTACAAGATGGCATAAAACATTTTCAGAAAAATCCAAATATCAATTTTAACTTGCCTTCTGACCAAATGTTCGTCCATGGACTACCGAACATTCGCTTAAACCCTAGCATTGAACGTTCCTTTGTCAGCCACCAAATATTCGAGAAAAAAATCCTAGAACTGTAGTACAATAGTACATTGAACGCTCAAGAATAATACGTTGAACGTTCGGTGATCTTTGAAAAGCAAATTTAACCTATTAGTCACATCTTCTAGCCTTATCCACCCAACTATTCCTATATAAACGCCCTACTTGACCCTTCTGACCACACCCAACTTCAATGCAGCACCCCACCTCAATTTTTGTGAGAAAAATGAATTTTAAAGAGAGAAAATGGTCGCTCTTGATTTTAAAAACCACCATCTTCGAACCACATTTCATTTTCATTCTATTTATGTTCTACTCGCATGATTCAACTTGTTTTCAACATGCTTTAATAGTTTAATGAAGTTCCTCTTATTTTGAAGTAAATAGTCATGCCCACACTCTTGTTTTCTAAGATTTGATACGTTAATATGGTTTAACATGGTTACGTTGATTTGTTAGTAGCTTTGGTTGGGGTCAAAACATGATTTAATTAGGATTTTTAGAGTTTTGCATGCATTATGGTGCTCATAGAACGTTTGATCATCATAGACCGAGCGATCGATGTCGAGATTGAATGTTCAGAACTGTCCAACATTGTTTTATTCAGGCTTTATCAATGGTTTAGCATTGCATGGACAACGTAGGTTCTCGAGATATTATGAATAACTTCACAATAGCCAGGAGATCTGAGATGTCGAAATCTGAGGATGAGGGGATAAAGTAAGTACACATTTATGATTACTTTCCATAAAAATGTACGATATGTCAGCTGACTAAGCATGCTTATGTTATGAGCCTTTTATTTCTTAATTAACTAGGTAAATGATTATATAATTGATTAATGAGATGCATTGTATGACATGGTACACTGGTATATGCGGTATAATGGCCATAGGCTTATTATATGGGCTTGACTCTATGGTCAAATGTGTGTGTGTGCATGTTTATATGGGATTTGGATCCAATGGTTGTTCGTGACCGGCGCAGCCATGTTTGAATGGCGAGTCACTACAGAACATACATCATTAGTAGCTTGGGCCACCCGAGGTCAAACTCGGTCGGGTTGCTAATGTTATGAATGGTAGCGTGCAAAGGCAACAACCATTACATTTGTGAAAACTCACGTTTATTATTTCAGTACATATTGTGACTCACAAGCTCATTTCATATTTAATCGTAAGGTTTACTTACTAAGTTGTACATTTACGCAGTTATTGCGGTTTAGCAGGTTTGCACTACTAGTCATTAGATTCCTAGCTGGGATGAGGATGCTAGGCAAGCATTTCATCATACCAAGTTTAACTAGTAATTTTAATTGGAAGCTGCGAGTCAATAATGGATGATAATGCTTATACACTTTATGATTATAGAGATCTCAGATCATGAAATTTCACATTCCGCAATATATTTACTCTGATTTGTCAATCGATGATCCCCTTAGTTACCAGTTAATTGTATGTACTGAAGGAATCACCAGTAACCACTAAGCATTATTTACTCCCTAAGTAACGAATTAGGCATGAATGTCTACTATAATTCTTTTATTTCTTAAAGGATTTATCATGGGTGTCTACTAAGTTGTTTTTTAAGAAAGCATAAATCTATGAAAATCGACAAACACATGAGGCCTAAGGCATGGATGTTTACTCCCGATTCCCCATGTTGATTAACCCAAGAACTCAGGGTGAGATTCTTTTGTTACTCTATTAAACCCAGGACTCGATCATCCAAATTGATTTAAATAACTAATCCATACCACATGCATATAATGGTCAATCACACACATATGAGAAATTCAATAAAACAGGAATTAATCAAGTTAAGCATCACAATATGATTATCACAAAGGCGCCAATATTGAAATATTAAATAAACATAATTAGGGTTTCAATATAACTCTACTAAAGAGTTAGTTACACATAATTAAAATAAAACTAAAAAGAAAAGGGAAAGAAAGAACCAAAACGACTCCTTGAAGTAGCCTCCAATTCCTCTCCCCAAAGTTGTCTCCTTAAAATTGTATATTGAATTGTGAGGCTTAGAGGTCTATTTATAAGGCTTATGAGAGTCCTAGAAGCCCTAGTTATCCTAAAAAATTCATAGATTTAAGTCTTAGTTCAATTAGGATAAAAAAAACCTAAGTCCAAATCGGAATAGGATTCGTCCAAAATTGCGCTCCTATCTTGCGGGGTGATTTTGGTATGGCGGAAGTCTGAATTAGGAAACTGATATTTCATAATGATTTGTATCATTTTGAGTTAAATTTTCAATGCCGCTTGAATCACCTCAATCGGATATTTGAGCTGAAAGTTATGCTCAAAATACCGAGATGTGTGCAAAATCCAAATTTGAATCAAATCTGATTTTGACTCTAATTTGAGAAATTTCAATTTAATCTTTTCCTTTATTTGATTAAACTTAACCACACCATATAGGTCATCTATTATGGTTGGTTAAGCTTAACCATATCTTAAGTGTAAATTAATTGCTAAAATATAAATATTTTGGCACTTACCAGTAACCCTGCCAAGGTGGATCGAATTACTTGATCTAATTTTAAAAGCATTACATTATACCTTCCTTGAACATTAGTAAGCTACAGTGCTACTCAATGTAGGACGGTAGCTACCCCATACACTATTTTAATCAACAAAAAAGCTTCTCTCTCCTCTCACTTTCTTTTTTTTATTCAGCCTTTTGTTTCTCCCTCGTCCTTTCTCTTCCACTCCAAAATTTCCAACAAGCCCCACACCCATAACCTACCTACAAGCCACCGTCGTGGACCATTATTTAACTATGGCTCAAAAGCTGCTTGAAACAATGGACGAAGTGTTTTTTCAGCCTTTTGAAACAATGGACGAAGTGCTTGAAAGTTGAAACAACGGGGCTGGGTTTATGGGGAAGAAAAAAGAGAAATAAAGAAATAAAGAAAGAAAAAGTAATCATATATATAAAAAATAAAGCAAAAGTTAAAAAGTAATATTTAAATGATATAAAAAAAAAAAAAAAAAAGTAATTGCGAGTATTGTATTAGAAGCAAAAAGTTGCCTTTTAAAAGTAAATTAAGAAGAACTGTTGTTAATGCTCTTAAAGAAGTTTAAAGAAATCTATTGAGTGTCATTTTTTGGGAATTTTTCTAAATTTTAAAAAACATGAATTTTTTTTTTTAAAAAAAAAAAAAAAAAAAACTATTGGGAGTCCTTTTAGGCTCTGTTTGCCAACGGAACGGGCCAGCACTGTAGCTGGAACGACATTGTTCCAGCTACAGTGTCAGCACTGTGTAATCAGTAATTCACTCAAAAAAAATACACACATTTCAAAAATAATACTTATCTTATTCACTTGCCAACCAACTGATAATTACAACTAAATTTTTTTTTTTATAAAAAAAAATGAAAAATATTAAAAAAAAAAAAAAAAAGAATAGGAGAATATCACAGGTGGTTCCAGCCTTAGTAAAGTGGTGCTTGGAACCACCCCATTTTGCAGGGGGAATGGTGGGGCCTATACTTCTCCCTCATTTTTTTTTTAATATTTACCTTATTAAAAAAAAAAAAAAAAGCAAAAGTCAATTTTTGCTGCTGCACTGTTCCAGCTACAGTACCGGCCATGCATGCACCAAATGCATACTACATATTAAAACGGTCAAAACTTGGTTCCTTCTTTCGGTGCAAATTAAGTCAAGGTTATACATATAACACAATGTCGGTGCTTTAGTTAGTATTTTCTCAATTAACATGTGAAATATTTAATTAAATAAAAAAAAAAAAAAAAAAAGTGAATCATAGAGATATAGTTCAAATGGTATCATATTAAACTACTACTAATTCTGAAAGATTAAACTAATAAAAAAAAAGTAAATTTAATTATTTAATTAACATTTCAACATAGATGATTGACATAGAACAATGGTTTCAACTAAGAGGGAGAGTGGATTAACTTGGATCCGACAAGGGAAAAAATAATAATTAAGGATATAAGGTGACTTTTGTTTGATTTAGGGAGAGATCATAAGAAGGGCGTGCAAGCATAATCATAATCATAATCATAATCATAAATTTGAAATCTTGTGCACTTGAGAAATTTTCCAACCCTTGATGGTTCGGTAGGCAGAACTAAGTTCTTTGATGGATAATAATTTTTCGTTTCTCATATGTTTTCTCTTTTTAAAACGTAAATATTAACAAATAATTTAAAATACAAAAATCTCAAAATTAATTTTATCTTTATGTCACACTATAACATTTTTTTAATTAAAAAAAAGTGACTTAAAAAACTCTAAAAATAAAAATCTTTCCAGCCCACTTTCTGATCGATGCATGCATCCTGACATTGCTTTTGCTAGATAATAACGTTTGTCGTGTTGTTTGGTTTGAATTTTTTATTGTAGCTTTTTACTCTTTTCCACGCGTTTTGTTTACAAACAGATGCATGCTGGCTCCCTGATGCATGTGGAAAAGAAAATAAGCCTAATTTTTCTTGATTGACAGATCATATGTATAGACTGCTAATCTTTTCCACAAGAATTTTTGCGGACTATAAAAGGATTAGTATTTTCTGATTTGTGCATGTAGGACCCTGAACAATAATGCGTTTTGATAAATGTTCTTAAATTTTTTTAAAAAAAAATTCTTAATTTTACTTCCTAAACTTTTAATTTGATGCAATTGACATCCTTTTATTAATTTTTGCCATTAAACCCTAACGAAAACCACTAAAAAAATAAATTACCTTTCAATTTTTTGTTCTTTGTTTTTTTTTTTTATACTTTTCAGTTTAAAATTAAGGGTAAATTTAGATTTTTATAAAAAAAAATTCAAAAATATAAAGGTAATTTCATCGCTTTTAATGTTCAAAAACTTACGGACGAGGTAGATTGCTTCAAATTGAAAGTTGGGAGAATGAAATTGGGAAGTTTTAAAATTTAGGGGGTCTTTTCAAATCGCATGGTAGTTTATGGGTCTTTTGTGAAGTTTCTCCAAATATTAACAAACAATTTTAATTTTGCTCTTTACCTAAAAAATAAAAATAAAAATAAAAATAAAAACAAAAAAAAACATCAAAAGGCCCCAAACTCATTCTCACCAATTTTCTTTTCTCTTATTATTTTATTAATAGTCATCTGACCATTAAGGAAAATAAAATTAAAAAACAAAGAAAAAAATAAAAAAAGAAGCCTAATTTAGTGGTTGAAAACACTTCATGACCATTGGTGAAGGCTAATGGGGTTGGAATTTGGAAAAGGAGCACATTGTGTCACGTGTTAACCGCATAATGCTCTTCACGTGACGTTGGTAGAAGGGTCGGTGCTCCATGTCTTCGAGGAAAAACATGGCAGACTATAAAACAATTGATGGAGCCGACCATCTTTCACGGCATGGCAGGCAGATTGACTTACCATAACAAGGCATGTGAGCTTGACCCTCGAGTCAATGAGTCTTGTTGGATCAAAAAAATTTAACTTTTTCGCTCAAAATAAAAATATACCAAATTTTTATGAGTAACATGTTACATTTTTAATAAGTAGTATTTTTTAAGTCGTTTGATGCAACTAAGAATTTGAATTAACATAATTTTAAAATCTATAATTTTAGAAAAAATTGTAGGTGATCCTAATTGTATATTACTCATGTTTCTTTTGCGAACACTTCGACCTTAACAAGATTCTTTTCATTTCATGATTAAAAAGTTTACAGAAAATTAGAAAATGATTTATTTAATGAGATCCCATTTCTTAATAAATTATTACCCAAAAGATAGTTGATGAATATCACTTTATTGAATTCTTGAATTTATCACAAATGAAGGATAATTTTTATGGATCGAATTATAACATTGTAGAAGACTTTCATTCTAAAAGATAGTTGTGTAATATACCTCTATAAAGATATGTAAATGCAAATCTAATGGATGAATTGTAAAGACAGCAGATACTTCCCAAGTATCAAGGCCGAAGATACTGCAATTGTACCATTCTCAAGAATCAAGGTTGTCAAGGCTTGTTGATTATGCAAATCATATTGCACAATAATCAGCTCACTGAATCTCATCAAAACATATTCATCGTTGTTTTGCAAATGTACACAGTTGCCTTACATAGAGCAACGGTCATATTATTCACTCTAATTGTAATTTTCTTCTTAGTCTTATGACTAGTGTAACTATTATTACCGTGCACAATAATGATGAATAATATAAAATCGAAAAGAGAAATCAAGAGAGAGTTAAGACATAGATTTACGTGGTTCGACAATGTGCCTACGTCCACAGGAGAGAGTGCGGCTATATTTTTCTATTCAATGATTTAGGGTTACAACATAACATAGTTATAGGAAAACCCTAATTATAAATACTTTGAAAAACCCCAAAATACCCCCCACAACTTATTTGTCCCCAAGCCCACATAAACTAATTACACCCAATGGGTGGCCAGTAGTAGAATATAAGCCACTTGTTCCAACAATCTCCACCTTGGCGAGTATTCACACCTCTTTGAAGATAATCAAGTATTGGGCCTACGCCTGGAACTAATAAGTTTGGGGATGCTGCCTTCTCTCCTCTCCTTTCTAGCACCTGGAGACATTTGTCAAGTCCAAGCAATGCTTGAACTTGTCTGCGGTAACAGGCTTCGTCAACATGTCTGTCGCATTCTCAGAAGTGTGAATCTTTTCAAGTAACAATTCACCTGTAACAACCAATTCCCTAATCTTGTGAAACCTCACATCAATGTGTTTGGTTCTAGCATGATACACTTGGTTATTTGCCAAGTAAATGGTACTTTGACTATCACAATACAACGGAACTCCGCCTTGCTAAATACCCAGCTTCCTGACCAACCCTGTAAGCCACAAAGCTTCCTTTGTAGCCTTAGCCGCCTCCATGTACTTCGCCTCAGTCGTGCACATCGCAACCGTGGATTGGATCATCCCCAACACAATTCCCTTTCTCTCCAAGCCTTTGACGACTCTGATTGGGCCGATTGTCAAATAACAAACGATTCGAGTGGTTATTGTATTTTCCTAGGACTAATTTAATAGTATGGAGCTCTCGGAAACAATGAACTATTGCTCATTCTAATATTGAGGTTAGTATAAATCACTTGCAAATACAATGGTAGTGATTATCTAGCTTCAATCAGTACTTCATGATTTGGGTTTTTTTTTTTTTTTTTTTTCTTTCATTACCCCCCGTTCTCTGGTGTAATAATATTGGCGCTACCTATCTAACAACAAATCTCAACTTTCACATACAAACGAAACATATCAAAATTGATTTTCGTTTTGGGTATGATAATTGAATCTTGGGCATTAGAAATTTGTCTTCGCTATAGCAAAGACAAACAACGGATGTTTTTATGAAGTCTCTAGTCTCTTACAGATTTCAAGATTGGTGTGACAAGCTCAGCATACGATGCCTCCCGCTGAGCTTGCGAGAGGGTATTGAATCAAAGCACTTATCTCTCATCTTACATTCAAACCACATTAGATAAGGAAAATTCATCTAACATCGAACAAACTTGATAAAAAAACAAGAATCGTGTAATATTTCCAAAAGCAATAAATAGACAATATTATCAAGTTAAATAAACGCAATATAGAGCAAGCACATCACAATCATAAACGCAAGGTTTTGTTTACGAAGTGAAAAACCCTTTGAACTCATCAAAGGGAAAAACCACTCCGGGGCAACTAAACCCCAAAGATAACTATAATGCAAACCCAGATTACAAAAAAAAGGGAAAATTACAACCCGATGCAACTACCTAGACTCTGTAAGACGGCAACCTGTCAAGGATGCCTCCAAGCTCGACAATCTTCACTTAGCCCATTTCCTTATCAATTCTATTGAAATATATTGGTATAGTCTTTTTGTGTGCAAAAATATCAATAATAAAAATAATCACTCGCAATAGAACGAATCATTGTGGGATAAAGCTATACTGAGAGTGTCAAACCTCAAGGACTGCACAGGCGTTGTTATTATGTTTGTCAAGATCAAATATAACTTTATTAAAAGAAGTTTCTTTGATTGTTTTTGTTTTCTAAAAATAAATGCATAAAAGTAAAGAGATAGTAGTGAGAGAAAAAATAGGAGGTTGATTTCACCACTAACCGCATAACAATGGTCAATCATAAATTAACAAGAGAAATTCATACTATGCATGATATAGGGCTCGTCTCACTCTAGTAGTCAAGAAAATACCATAATTAAGAAATAAGTATAATTCATCATCGGTTGGCACAAACTATCTGCCTAACCTCTAGGTGTCATACGGTCCGTCTTCCCTATGTATGGACTATCAATTCACTTAATCAGTTACATGCAATCAAGGGATAAGCAAAACTCATTTTTGGGTTGTACAAATTGTCTACCTAAATTACACTAAGCTAGGGTGTAGTAATTCGCATTCCCTAAGCATGGGCTATCAAACCCTCTTGATCATGTGTCAGTTAAAACCGTTGTATAACAATCATTCATATAATCACAGAAAATATGAAGGATTGAGTTCAATCAAGATAAAAAGCTTTCTAAGACAAGAGAAGAATTTCATAATGATTGAATATAAACTTTAAAACCAATTCTTGAAGTTATACAACCATTATACATATAGAAAATTCTTAAATTAAAAATACAATTAAACCATTGTTACTTGGAAAGGGTTACATCAACATCCTATTACAAGTTTAGCCGCTCATGGTGGTACTAGAATGGCCTCCTGCCATGTTCATCTGCTCTTCAACTCTTCAAGCCTCCAAGAAGATCTTTGTGTGAATTATTTCTCTAAAACCAAGCACACATGTCTTCAAAGCTTAGAGGCCTATTTATAGGGTATAAAACAAACCCTAGAAGCCTTGGAAATCCCAGAAATATCGTAAGTCAGTATCCCAGTCAGATTAGGAAACCTAAAAAGGCTTTCCATAGCAGTTTCGGACCATAGGGTGTCTCTGCCGCCTGTGTGTGCTCGAGCTCACTATAGCTGGGCTTGAGCGCAGCTATAGTAACTTTGCTACAATAATTTGCTACAGTACTTGAAATGCATTTTAAGCCCAAATTCAATTAAATTAATTGCATTTTTCCTTAGGAACCTGAAAACACAAAATAAAATAAATAACAGTGGTAAGGAATTAACATATGTGAGTTAAGGTGTTTGAATGTGCAATATTCAGTACTTATCATATATATATATATATAATATAAAATAATAAAATATGAAAGAGAAAGAAAATAGAGACCGGAAGCGAAGAGAGACGTATATGGTACATCTTGTATATTCACTGCTTCTCTACATAGATCTCTATTTATAGAGAAGCAATGAGCAGTGAGCAAGAAACCCAAAATAAATCCTAAAATACTTAAGGAAAGAAATAAACCCCACATTACAAATTAAATAAGGGAAATACAAAAATTCTAACAAAGGAAATAATATATTCTAATATCCCCCCTCAAACTCAAGATGTAAGCTTGAGTTTTGAAAATAGATGAAATTAAAGGCATCCGAAGTTGATGGTTGGATCAAGGCAATGCCAGCGAGAAAGGCTAAAAGTGACAGCGGGAGAAATACCGGAGAACAGAGACAAGAGGCTAGAAGAATCTGGAGAAGGGCCAAACCATATTGTGCCAAGATTCGCCGACAAGAAAAAGGAGAAAGGCTGAAAGTGACCGCCGAAGAACGGGGACAAGCCGCTAAAAGAATCCGGTAAAGGGCCAAGCCGCAACTGACAATGAGACCAGAGAACGGAAACTAGCCATTAAAAATCTTGTGAAGGGTCAAACCACATTGTGCCAAGATTAATCAATGAATAAAGCTATGGATCACAACAAAATTGAGAGATTGTCATAAAAGAATACTAGAAAACACCATGAAAACGTCATAAGACTTTTATTGAAAGCCTCAGAAACAAAAACATGGCTCTGATACCATGTTGAAATATATATAAAATATGAAAGAGAAAGAAAAGAGGGAGTGAAAGTGGAGACGTATGGGCTACATCTTGTATATTCAGTGTTTCTTATATTTCTTGAATTGTCTTTAACTATTACATAGATCTCTATTTATAGAGAGACAATGAGTAGTGAGCTAGACCAAAATAAACCCTAAAGTACTTAAGGAAAGAAATAAAACCTACATTGCAAATTAAATAAGGGAAATACAAAATATTCCAACAAAGGAAATAATATATTCTAACAAATTCCCTCGATAAGTTCTTTAACGATTTCCACAAAGATAAACCCACAATACACAATAATGAAGCAAGAAAACTCTAGAGTCAAATCTAGAAAAATACAATACTCTTGCTTAACTAGAGAAAAAAGCCTCAAATCACTATATATACTTTCCCTATGAACAATGTAATAAATTATGCAGTACTGTTCATTTGCGAGGAATTTTGTCTAAAGAAATGATAATGAAAATCCAGATTTGAGTTTCTGTCAAGATCTTATGATGACGACATGATAACGATCTAAGAATCTAGGATTTTGTCAAAATGACTACAGGGACGTCAAGACGAAACACTAGGGTTTCATCACTTTCTAGCTTAGTTCGTCCTGATGTTCTCATGATGAGATCTTGACGAAGAAAGGACGAGAGCTTCTGTATCACTTTGGCTCCGTTTGGCAATGGACTTGGAAAGTAATTTTTGGTTTGGAAGTGATTGATGCGATATAAAGTAGATAGAAGTTTTGATCTTTTTGTACAAAAAATTGAAAATTTTTTGTTTTGTTATGTGTTTTTGGTTTGAATAGTAATAAAAAGTTATTAATGTAATATAAAAAGTAGGAATATTGGGGAGTTGAATTTAAGGAAAAAAAAAATTGGACCCAATCTATTGCCAAACGGAGCCTCCTCATGATAGGATACTGATGTTCTCATGATGAAACCTCACAGAGAGATTTTATCTTGGATCGTGCTACTTTTGTCAAAACGAAATGCTGATGAGATACTAACGAAACAAAATAGAAACTTCAAGAACATTCAACCATTTCGTCATTACAGAATACTAGCGTCATCGTAACGAAACCAAATAGAGAGTGTCCAATCTTTCTTACCAAAACCGTCAAAACCTTATCATGATGGTTTACCTGACGAAACACCGCCAAGAGCTTTGAATTGATTTTGTTAGTGGTTCGTCTTGATAGTTTCATGACAAAATCTCACAGAGAATAAAAATACACATAAACATAACTATAAGAGTTTTTCAGAGAACACAACTAAAACAATTCAAATGAATACACATTGAATCGAATAAGGACAAATATTAAACCTAACAAAATTCTAAGGATGAATGTCAAACTCAATGTCATAGCTAACAAGAAGTTGTAATCTTATTATTATATTTGAAAGAATTGTAACCTATGTTGTACTTTTGTAAATCATTGATTATAAATAAATTAAATTATATTCTCATGCTAAGTGTGAGAGAAAATTCGTTCATCCAAGTCTAAATATAATTAGTGAACCTTTAGCTTTTATACTTACCAAGTCACACATCTTTACCATCAAATACTGCCTAAAAAATATTTTCAACAAAATCCAAAATTTTCTTATAAAATCAATGCTAATTCAATAAATATACAGTAACCATAAAATTTCAATTAAACAGCCCTTGTAAGGGCTTAATTCCCTCAAACTTGTTATGGTTAAATGCCTCCATGTTTATTTACAAACAAAACCCAAAAGAAAATGCAAAGCAAATCATAAACCACTAATTAAGCTCCTTTTGAGATACTTGGCCCTAGCATGAGCCAAATACCCCTATGCATTGACACATCACAAATGGTATTAAAGCCAACTCAGTAATGCCATTATGGCTATAATGCAAGTATTTACGAGGACGTCAGAGATTTAAGTGGAGAAAGATTCTAGTAATTATTCAAAATATTTTTTAAACCTCCCTTCACGTACTACCTTGCACTAGTTTACTACTCATTGGGTTTTATCTTCACTTCATTTAAAAAAAATATATGATACACTAGTAGAGTTCACAACCCAACCCAATCCAATCCAACTCAGGTTTGACCCAATCCAGCCTGTTTTGATTTAAGCAACTTCATTTCATTGCAATGTCTTCTTTTTAAACAATTTCCATAATATTGTATGTAGAAAGAATAAGACTCAAAACAAGACAAGTCGATCAATCAATAGAAAGATAGGTCTTTAACTTTTTATTTTTATTTTTATCTCTATTAATCCACGTGATCACGTAATAAAAAACAATTTTTTTTACCACAAATTCAGCCAGTTGGAAACTCCCCACATGCATTCATATAGAGGTGTGGAACCATGCACACATAGGTTGGGGGGCTAGTGTATAAAATTATATGTTTTTTTCTAAAACAAACCCTTTAAAATAAACTTTTTATCCCCTTAAAAAGTTTTTTTTTTTTTTTTTTACTCCGACCCTTACCTAAAATTCTTGTTTTACCTTTGTCCATATATAAGCATCAAATTGTATTGGGACCATCTCTATGAGACTCCAGCATTTGGATCTTGAGAGAGAGAATTGTTTTTTTTTTTTTTTCTATTTTTTTTTAGAAATATTATATGCCACAGTTTTATTCAACAGCTATCCAACAATGCCTACGTGGTAATCACAACTGACTATTGGGTTTTTGTTTTTTTTTAAGAATGACTAATACAAGTGTTTATTGGGATTATCACATCAGTATTATGAGATAATTGTAGAATAAAAATATAATTTCTAACATTACTCTCATTTTGTAACAAAGGAAAATA
Organism: Corylus avellana; assembly: GCF_901000735.1. Lineage (NCBI taxonomy): Eukaryota > Viridiplantae > Streptophyta > Magnoliopsida > Fagales > Betulaceae > Corylus > Corylus avellana. Next base: position 16,742,443 of record NC_081548.1, on the reverse strand, counting down.
TACCATCCATCCTAACCCTCGTGTTTAGGTCATTTTAAAGACATCCCCTGTAACTCCACACAATATTGTTTGTTTTTAACTCACCTAAACCAGATTTTCTATGAGATCACTTATCCTAGTACTACTCTTGTTGAAGGACGCTTAACTACGGAGTTCTGATAAGTTTATTACCATCAAAGCTTTAAAACGCTTTATTATCAAGAAAGGTGTGAGTATACATATAAGCACATCTCTATCCCAAGGCAATATGAGACGCCATAATCACTCCCTCTTGGAACCCAACGTCCTCACTAGCGACTCTCATGGGCTTTTGCATACTCCCCCCATCTCAGGCTGAGTAATGGCTCTAATACCATTTGTAACGTCACACCCCAATGACATACAATATTGTCTATTTTTTTCTCTCCTTAATCAAAATTCTCATGAGATCACTCATCCTGGTACTACTCTCAGAGAATCACGCTTAAATGCAGAGTTCTGATAAGTTTATTACCACCACGGCTCTAAAGCACGTTGTTATCAACAAAGGTGCAAGTATACATGTAAGCACATCTTCATCCCCTCAATAATCAAAAAGAGTTGTTGACCTAATTCTAGATGGTTTGGAACGCCACATCCCCTCAATAACCAAAAAAAGTTGTTGACCTAATTCTACGTGTAAAGCCCTTTCATCACATCAAATACCGGATTTCTAACCTATCTCATTGGCGTTGGCCTACTTAACTTTGGAGCTTAATTGCATGGAACACCACAAAAGTTGAACAAAAAAATTTTAGTTTATTAGCTAAATATGACTAATACGAGACATTTTTCACCTCCGACAGACATTTTTTGCTACCGTGATTCTCAATTAATTCTCTACTTATAGAGAATCACGGTAGCAAAATGAATGAATTGAATAATTTTGAATCTGAGAAAGACCCTTCAAAAACATCCTGGATATGGATGGGCTTATGAGAATGATAGTACCAGTTTCCTCAACTAGAAGATCTGTCGTTTAGATTTACTTTTGTTTAAATGGTTGTGCTCAATATATTGCGTCATCACACAAGTGTTCAACGATGTTGTGGAAATCATAATGATGGTACCGATTGGGATTGTGGGTGTTTTGTTTGAAAAATTTTGGTGGATTTGCTGTGTTGGTCCTTGGCCATGATTGATTGTCGGTGGTGGAAATTTTGGGTGCCTTTCCTTTTGGTGGTTGTTGTTGGTGGTAGTGGTGATGGAAATGTTTTATTATTGGTGACCAAATTGTGGAGGAGAGAAGGAGGATTTTTGGGTCATGATTTTTGTGGGGATTTTTCGGGTAATGGTGATCATGGGTGGTTGGAAATGATATAATTTAAAATAAAAAATAATATTTAAAAAGTAGAAAAGAGAATAGAGAATTTATTGGGATATGTAGGGGAAAAAAAAAAAACAGTGAATAAAGTAGAAAATTACACTTTTTATTTGGTATTTTATTTAAGAAAAAAATATTAAAAAGTTCCTCAAACTAGCTCTCGTTTTGCGATAGAGCCTCATAATATTCAAAATGTACTAAATTAATCCATCAAACTACCAAAGTGTGTCAAAAAGGCCACATTTATTTTGTAAATTCCTATAATACCCATATTCTTTTAAAAACTTTAAAAAAAAAAAAAATAATGGGCAAATAAATACAATTTTTTTTTTTTGAATAAATAAAAAATTAGTTATTATAATTGGCATAAATTACAAATCACTCATACGATATAAAAAAATATGAATAAATGCAAAATTAAACCTTGTGGTTGGTCTATTACAAATCGCTCCATGTCATATGAAAGTAAAATCAGAGATTCCTGAAATATGTAAAAAAAAAAAAAATTAGTCATTGGAGTCGAATTTCGTTAAAAATTTTGACGAATTCTGTTAAATGTCAAGCAACACCAATAAAATTAGCGACACATGACATTCTTAATAAAAATAAATATAAATATATTAAACTTAAACTAAAAAAAAAAAAAAAATAAAAATAAAAATAAAAAACTAAACTAAAATGTAGTTTTTTTAAAAAATAAAAAATGAAAAGAAGGAAAGGGGTGTATGGGGAAGAGATCCACCCCACTTCATCCTTTGGTGTTAGTCAGAGGCCCCCTGGCAGCCACCATTTTCCTTTTTTTCTTTTTTCTTGTTTTTTATTTTTTAAATTAATTTTTTAGTTCTTATTTTATTAATTTTTTATTTTAATTTTTAAAAGAATAATGGTATTATAGGAATATTAAAAAAAGTTGCATTTTTGACATACTTTAGTAGTTTGATAGGCTACTTTAGTAGATTTTAAACATTGTGGGACTCTTTAAAAAATGATTTATAGTTTAGACAGTTTTTTTATATTTTCTCTTTATTTAATATCGGTGGAAATGCTCTAACTTCAATACATTATATGTGTCTTTTTTTTGTCTCCAAAACAGAATAGGCAAAATAAAATTTTTCTTCAATGTCTCCCTCTGCGGATCGTCGACGTGGAGCATCATTGCGACTCCTTCTTCGGCCTTTCACCGTACGTCCCTGTAAGGGATATAATTCTAGTGGTCCTTTTAAGTGTAATGGGTCATTGTAATGTATATGGGCCTTTTAGTATAATAGGTGTTGAAAGTTAGAATTATGTAATTGAGAGCAGCCCAATTCATTAGAGGTTTATCAATACAGTTTTTATAGGAGTGTCAATCCGGTCCGGTTTTTCAGTTTTTGGCCAAAACTGGAACCGGAACCGGGGTACCCCGGTTCTCGGTTTTGGGAAACCGGAACTGGAATAGGAACCCCGGTTAACTGGGGACCCGGTTCCGGTTTTACCCGGTCCGGTAACCGGTTTTTTTAAAAAAATAAGTGTTTGGGACTTATTTTAGGTATTGGGCCTAAAATAAGCCCATTATCTTTTTCATAAGTTAGCTCATTTTTAAAAAAAAAAACTATTAATCTTTTTGTCTAAATTAAATAGGCTTTATTGTGATTGTTCCAAATAATTAAAAAATAAACCTAAAAAAGCCTAAAAATCCTAAAAAATCAATGTTTTTTCCTATATGTGCCTTAGAAATAAAAATTCAAATTTTTTA
>NC_081548.1:16739130-16739281 GCF_901000735.1 Corylus avellana | reverse complement strand
GTTTTTACCCGGTCCGGTAACCGGTTTTTTTTTAAAATAAGTGTTTGGGACTTATTTTAGGTATTGGGCCTAAAATAAGCCCATTATCTTTTTCATAAGTTAGCTCATTTTTTAAAAAAAAAACTATTAATCTTTTTGTCTAAATTAAATA
>NC_081548.1:16732796-16739023 GCF_901000735.1 Corylus avellana | reverse complement strand
GGTTCCGGTTTCCCGGTTATTTTTGACACCCCTAAGTTTTTATATTTCTTCATTCATATTCCAAATGAGAGCATCTTTGGTGGGAGGTTGCACACCACCAATCAAGAAGCGGACATATAAGCCAATTTTATTAGGCTTATACTTAAAAACTTAAAACAAAAACACAATCATGTCAGATTAGAATCTATATGAAATAAAAATTTAATTTTTTTCCTTTAAAAAAAACACACACACACACATAATTGAAGGGGTGACCCACCTGGGGTGGCGCCAATCACCCCTAGGCCTAGGGGTGGCCGCGCCCCGTGAGGCCACCCCCATGGCCTATTGGGTGGCCGGCGAGCCACCCCTAGGCCATCAAGGGGTAGCTGACGTGACCCAATCCAGCGGGGTGGCTAGGCTGGCCGCTTCCAAATGCGCTATCAGGGTGGCAATGACCATACCAAGTGGGAGAGGGGTAGCCAACCACCCCTTTAATTTTATTATTATTTTTTTTAATAATAAAAAAATTAATTTTTATTTCATATATAATATAATTCGGTGTAGTTCAACCTTTTTTCTAAACTTAAGTTTGGTAAGTTAGCTTAAATATCACTTTTAAATTGGTTGCCAATTTTGTACAACCTCGCTATATAAGTTAATCTCATTCCGAATGCAATATTCATACATATTAAAGATTTAGACAAAGAATTCAATTTCATCGAATGAGAAATACAAAGAAATTTAAGGAAAAAAACAACAGATCGTGTGCAATCACTCCAGCCTAACCAGTTAAAAAGGTTGACATAGAAACTAAGGAAAAGATCAGCTTGATTGATGGTTTTGCAGTAGAAGTGTAGAAGCCGAAAAGACAGTATTGAGCGGACGTGACACTAGTATTTATTCGCTCTTAAATATTTTTGGTCTTTTTATTTAATAACATCCGATTCAAGAACGAATAAACATTGTTACATCGAGCGTGAAATATAGTATTACTCGAATAATAATAACAATAATTTCAATTGTTTGAGCTGGGGGCAGCCATGGAAGCACTCTTAGTGCTGGTAATGTCGGGAGGTGGGTGAAGGACACGTGTCTTGCATTCTACATCCCAGCAGCCCCCATTTTGCAACATCCGGTGACCGGAACGGCGGTGCGTGAAATCATTGTTGCTCTTCTACCGGCGGGAGACGGACGACTCATTTCTGAATTGTTACAGGAGAGATGGCACTTGCAAAAACCGTTGATTTCCTGGCTGTCACCGGAAATTATATCACCCTTCCACTTCCACGCCTTCATATCTGATCTCTTGCTTCAATATTAATGATATGGGAAAATTGTAGAAAGCAAGGAGCTGAAGAAATTAAGCTAAGCCATCCATCCATAGATGGCCTGATCGAGCTTCTATCTCAACTCTTTGATTGATAATATAGACGACGGAGATGGACGTGGCGGTGGTGGTGGGCCCGCCTTCTCCTGCTTTCGGTGGCATTTTTTCGGATTTTCAACGTTTGAAGGAACATGGGATCGAATCGAATCCAACAAGGCTAGACAAAATAAAATAAAGCCTATGGGGGCTATAACAAGAAGAAACAATCATAAACGACAATAATTTCACTCTACTTGTGGACCTGTCTTCCCTTGTATAATCAACCTTCTTGAAAGAGAACCCATATGAACATAAAGCCAACTAGCCAAGCCGTCAATCACGACCTTTATGAAAAAGACAGAATTTTAAAAATATCGTTGTTAGGGAAAATAAATAAATTTTTAAAAATATGGTTGTTAGAAAAAAAAAAAAAAAACAAAAAACAAAAAAAAACAAAAAACAAAAAACAAAACAAAACAAATTTTTTTAAAAAAAAATTGGTGTTAGGATAACACACATTCAAAAATATGATCGTTTTGATAAAACAAGTATTCAAAAATATGACCATTAGGAAAAAAATTCAAAAATATGACCGTTAAAAAAAGACAAATATTCTATAATATGATCGTTAGGAAAATACTTTTTTTTTTTTTTTTTTTTTTAATATGACTATTAGAATAACACAAATATTTAGAAATATGACCGTTAAAAAAAGGCAAATTGTAACGCTCCTAAAATTGGATAAAGTAATTAATTAGATCCATCTTGGCAGAGTTATTGGCAATTTTTTCAATGCAATTAACTGGTAACTAACTAAGGGGATCGCCCATTTAACAAATCAAAGTAACTATAATGTGGACGGTGAAAATATATGATATGAGATTTTTATAATCATAAAGTCTAAGCATTATCATCCATTATTGACTCTAAGCTTCCAACTACCACGGTGAAATGCTTGTTTGGCATCTTCATCCTAACGAGCAATCTAACGTCTAACAGTGCAAACCTGCTAAACCGCAATAACTACATAAGTTTATGACTTAGTAAGTAAACCTTACAATTGAGGATGAAATGAGCTTGCGAGTTACAATATGTACTGGAATAATAAATGTGAGTTTTTCCAAATGTAATCGATGTTGCCTATATTACTAAACCCTAAAAACGTAGTTTTAGTTTTTAAGAGGTATGGGCATAATTCTAGCAGAAATCACCAATATTTCTAGTGCAAGAAAATAATGCTTTGTATAAGTCATAATTATCTTGTATCATCTACACGAGATATTACCCATTCTCAGTAGGGTTGGCGTTGTTCTGAGGGACCATTAATACAATACGTGTGCCCTTGATATTATACACTATCATTCATAATACTAGCAGCCCGAACGAGTTCGACCTCGGGTGGCCCCCATTACTAATGATACACGTCTTGTAATGACCCGTCAATCAAACATGATTGCACTGGTCACGAACAACCATTAAATTCAAAGCTCATATAAGCACACACATTTGACCATAGAGTCTAGCACATATGGTAAGCACATGGCCATTATACCGCATATATCGGTGCACCATGTCATACGATGCATCTCATTAATTAATTATTTAATCATTACCAAGTTAAGTAAGAAATAAAAGGCTCATAACATATGTTGGGTGGGCACTAGAATGCATGCAAAACTCTAGAATACTAACTAACCCATGTTCTAATCCAACCAAAGCTACTAATAGATCAACATAATCATGTTAAATCATAGGCATAAATGCAAAAGTAATCATTGTAGTTGGCCTAATTTACAAATCATTCCTTATAATATAAAAAATAATTCTGAAGTCCTTGAGGTAAGCCAAAATAACAATTTATTCACTGCAGTCAAATTCTGTAAAAACACTTAACAAATTCTATTAATGTGCTATGTCAGCACCAATAAAATGATGATACGGGTCACTCTTAATAAAAATATATATAAATATATTAAATGTCGCGCCTCTTTTTTTGTAGTAGAAGGTCCCTAATTCTTTTTATTTTGAGGATGGAAAATACCTAATTGCTAAAAAAATTCTACACAAATGTTGAGTTAATCCCAAACCTAGTGCTTAAAGGAAAGGAAAAATGCCATAAACTCTAAAACAATTCAAATCAAAGTACCATGATTACGAAGAAAGACCGAATCTAGTCTTCAATTTGTTCTTAAAGTCATGGTCGTCCAATAAGCTCTATTCGTCATCGTCTTGTAGTGACAAAAGAGTCAATGTTGGGACAACAAGGAAATGACACCATTACCAGTTACACACCCAACATCCAATTACCTTTTCCTAGAGCGTGATTGACATGCTATTTTAACAACCATTTTAACTAAACACTGAAAAACACTTTTCACGCGTGTATCCAACTACTAAACCTTTTCAAATATTTCTTCCTGTTATATCTTTTAGGTGCGAAGATTGACATTATTATGTAACAAAAATAAATAAATAAATATGAGTACGAGACCCACCCTCTACACCTCTTACAGAGGTGCGGGGGTGCGAGGGTAAGTCTTCCACCCCCACAAAACTAAAGGGTATGGAGTACCTCTCACTAACAATTCTATACTATAAAATTATTAAACTTAGGCTCCATTTGTTTCAGCGTAAAATATTCTCTATCATAAAATATTTTTAGGAAAGTTATTTTACTGGAAAATAATTTATGATAAAAACATTTTTCGGCATTTGGCGCGCTTGGGACCCACTCGGGACTTGACAGGAACCCGACTGGGACTCGACCGGACCTATTGAGACCCACCCGGGACCTACCTGAGATCCCCTTGGGACCTGCCCGGGACTCACCTCGGACTAAACCCATATATTATTCTCCATTAACATAAAGTTTCTTTGGATAGAAGGAGAGGTAAGAGAAGAGAGGAAGGGATTGGATTTCCTTGAGTTTCTTTGAGACCAATTTTTTGGCCTTTGCTACTTCTTTCTTCGATAATACTTAGGAATTCCTAGAGACTAAAGCAACAAGGTTGCGTTTGTTTCGGCGTAAAATATTTTCCATCATAAAATGTTTTCAAGAAAGTCATTTTATAGGAAAATATTTTACGATGAAAAAAATTTTCGGCGTTTGGCGTGCGCACGGAAAATCACAAATATTTTTTATATTACCATTTAATAATATTAACCTATAAAATGTAATTTTTATTCACAACATAAAAGTACTAATATACAATAATTTAAAAAATAAAATATAAAAATACCCGTCTGGGACTTGACTAGGACTCGTCAAGGACCTTGCCGGGACCAGACCGGGACTTCACCAGGACTCATCCAGGACCCCACCAGGACCCAACCGGACCTACCTGGGACCCGCCCCAGACTTGACCGGGACCTGCTCGAGACCCCCTAGCATTCGCCTGGGACTTGACTAGGACCCACCCAAGACCTATTCAGGACCAGCCCGGGACCCCGCCTAGACTTGACCAGCACCCACTCAGGACCTGCTAGAGACTCGCCCGGGACTTGACCGAGACCCGCCCAGGACCAGCTCAGGACTCGATCGAACCTGCCTAGGACCCGTCCGGGACCTGCCCGAGACTTGACTGGACTCGCCTGAGACACTGCCAGGACCAGATTGAGACGCACCCGAGACTCGACCGGACTTCCCGGGACCCGCCCAAGACTTTACCGAAACTTGCCTGGCGCTTGACTAGGACTCTCCTGTGACTTGACTAGGGGCAGGTCCAATTGGGTCTCTGTTAAGTCCTGGTCAAGTCCTAGGCGGGTCCCAGCCAAGTCCGGTCAAGTCCCAGCAGAGTCCCAAGCAAGTCCCGAGCAGGTTTCGGCGGGGTCTTGAACAGGTCCGAGCGGGTCCCGGGCTAGTCCCGGTCAAATCCCTAACGAGTCCCAGTCAAGTCCCGGGTAGGTTTCGGCGAGGTCCTGGTAAGGTCCCAGGCAAGTCCAGTTGGGTCTCAGATGGGTCTCGGGCAGGTCCAGTCGGGTCCTTGAGAGGTCCTGGGCGAGTCCCGGTTAAGTCACAAGCGGGTCCCGGGCATGTCCCAAGCGGGTCCTATTCAGGTCTCGGCGAGGTCCCGATTAAGTCCCGGGCAGGTCCCGTCGAGTCCAAGACGAGTCCCGATAAAGTCCAGGGCGAGTCACGGTCAAGTCCAGGGTGAGTCCTGGGCGGGTCCCAGTCAGGTCTCGGTGGGGTCCCGGGAGGTCCCGGTCAAGTCTCGGGCTGGTTCCTAGCAGGTCCGGTCGAGTCCCAACGGGTTTCTAGGAACATCTAGTTAGGTCCCAGGTAGGTCCAGGCGGGGTCCCGTGTGGGTCCTAGACGAGTCCCGGTCAAGTCCCGAGGGGGTCCCAAGCAGTTTCCAGTGGGGTCCTAAGCAGGTCCCTGGGGTTTCCAATCAAGTCTCGAGCAGGTTTCGGTCAAGTCCCTGAAGGGTCATGGGCGGGTCTTGGCATGGTCCATCGATTCTAGAATAAGATACTCAAAGTCGAAAAATAGTTTACGGTTGACTATTATTTTACGTCGCGTCAAACACCCGAAAATACATAAAACATTTTTCGTAAATCATTTCATGGCAAAACAAACGGAGCCTAAGTTGAGTTATATTTCTAGCTTTTTTGATAACTTATATTTAGTGATTGGGCCAGCCAAGTCGAGTGAACAATCGCATATGTAAGATTAATTCTAAGGCTCTATTATTTTCGATGTAAAATGTCTATTATTTTTTATGTAAAATGTTTTCCATCATAAATTTTTCAGCGGAAAACATTTTTTTGAAAAATGATGTTATGAAAAACATTTTTCAATGTTCGGTGTGTACCCAAAATCACAATTCTTTTACATATATAAATATTTTCATTCAATCATATTACACTTTAAATTACGAAA
>NC_081548.1:16697387-16732696 GCF_901000735.1 Corylus avellana | reverse complement strand
TACACTTTAAATTACGAAAATGTCCCGACCAGGTCCTGGCGATGACCTGGTCAAGCCCCACGAGTCTTGTCGGAGTCCTAACCCAGTCCTGTTGGGGTCCCGATCGAGTCCTGGCAGTGTCCCAATTAGTTCTCAACGGGTCCCAATCGAGTCCTTGTGAGGTCCCGATCAAGTCACAACGGGTCTCGACGAAGTCCGAGCGGTGTCCTAACCAAGTCTTGATTGGGTCCCGACTGGGTCCCGTTAATGCCCCGACGAGTAGCTATCGAGCCCTAGTGGTGTCTCGACAGGGTCTCAGCCAGGTCCTGACAAGTGCTAACCAAGTCCCAACAATGTCCCAATCGAGTCCCGACAGCGTGTAGGTCGAGTCCTAGCATGGTCCCGATTGGATCCTGACAAGTACTAACCGGGTCCCGATTGAGTCTCGACAGGGTCCCAGCCTAGTCTTAGCGAGGTCCCTTTTGAAATCATAATTTGATCAAAATCTAATAGTGATTAATTACAAGTTCAATGATGATTTTAAGAGTTACATCATCCTTAGAGGGACACAAAAGAGACTTGTAGCATTACTCTCATCTAATGATAATTTTAAGAGATATGATAGGAGCTCAACTGAGCCCCATCTAAGACCCAACTTTTACTTACATTGCACAAAGTCAAATAAGAGTTGTGTTAGGTTCAAAATTGAAATTTAAAAAAAGAGACAAAAATCAAAACATATGTCCATAAAAGTTGAGTCTTAGATGGGGCTTAATTGAGCTCCTATCATATGTCTAATTTTAAAAGTCATGTCAATTTTAAAAGTCATGCAAACTTGTTTAGTATACACTAGCATATTTTACTTGTGCATATATATATATAGTATGTTATTGTTATTATTATTATTATTATTATTATGTTCACACAAGAGGAAAGAGAATTGAGATTCAAACTAGTGACCTCCGCTTTATGAGACGTGGTCCCTAACCAATTGGACCTATATACATGTGTTATTAAGTTTGTGTATATAAATTAACATATTTTAGTTATGTATTATGTTAGTATATATACAAGCTAGTATTTTATTATTATATATGAGCTTAATGAGCTAAGTTGAGTTATACGGGCATTGTTCACGATCTTAAACAAAGCCGAACCGAATTTATCCAAATTTGACTCATTTAATATCATCCTATTTCTTAAAAAAACTGAGCTCACAAGTCGAACTTATAAGACCCGAGCTAAAACTGTTGTGAACAATTCGGTTCTTTTACAGCCTGACTCGAGTTATTTTGAGGTACAAGTCATAATTACTTCTCTCTCTCAGCCTTCCCTTGTTTTTGGCAACAAAAGTTTATTTTAGTTTTTATCTTGGGTGCTTCTTAGAGATATGGTTTATTTTCCTAATAGTAAGCAGCAGTACCAATCCCTAAAGAGGAAACAATTGGTGTTGAGATTATAGAACTTGCCTAAACCCTAAACCCTATAAGGCAGCACAGCAAATGAACTCCCAATCCTAGATCAGTGAAGATGCCAAACTGCAACTCACATTTTTATAAGTTTACAAATAAAAATTTGTTTATCTAATTAACTAAAACACATAATCTTAATGATAATTGAATAACTAATCATTAGAATAAATCCTTAAAAAAATGTGTCAAATAATAAAGATTATTTATTTCATATGAAGAATAAATAAGTGAAGCAGGTCATCAGCAAAGCTCAAATTCGTTCAAAAAGTAAATAAACAAAGCTTGAACATGTAATCTATCTCAATAATAAGTTCGAACTCGAGTCATAGTCAAAATAAAATTGAACAAATGAAGCTTAAAAATTTAGTACTTAGCTTGACTAGACTATATTACTGCCCTAGCTCTAGGCAACAACTTTCCAAGAAAATCTAATCCAAACCCAATGTCCTACGACAAGTAAACGGATCAAAAAGTGGTTGTAGAGAAAAAGATGAATAGATAAATGCACTAAAGTGGGGGGATTCAAAGTCTCGAAATAATTTAGATAAAGATGTACAGGTCCTTGAATTGAATTGACTCCAAATTTGTTTGAATCTGGTACATGGAGGAGTACCACAGCGACATAGAATTACCATAATTTTTATAAAAAATCACGCTTCAATATTGTGCTCAAAGGAGGAGAAAGAACAAAAAGTGGGGACTTGTCTCACACAGAAGTTGCTAGTCATTCTTCATCTGAATAATTGAACTTAACGGAGTGAGATTGCAAATCAATCTGCCCACCTCTATATGTCCCACGCTTCTTCTTGGTCTTTTCATGCCGAAAATCCCTGAGAGAGAGAGAGAGGGAGAGAGAAAGAGGTGTCAGGCTGCTTCTCTATACAATGAAAATAACAATGGCATCAAAAGAAAGATTCTAATTGCAATGCTCATGTTCAATCACTCTTGAAACCTGAATGTTCACTATGAGTAACATAGCATACAATGAAGAAAGCAAGTCAATATTTTGGAGAATTTGCTATTTATAGTGTTGATCTTCCAGTCCTCGCATTATGTCAGAAAATTTATATTTTTTTGGCAACGAGAAAAGAAAATTTCAACAGAAATAAACTCCTAGATGCAAAAGGCAAGCACCTCAGGAAAATTGCCGAGCCTTGCTCTAGCATCTACACTATCACTGGCTCACCTTGAACTTTCTATAGATGAGGCAATTGGTACATTATTAACACGGCAAACTGTAATAAAAGAGGAGAGGATAAAAAAGGAGAGAGAGCCTAACTAAACTGCCATCTGAACCAGGTCCAACTGGAAACTATGTTAACAGCTTAGGGTACATTCGGTACGTGGAATAGCTATTCTATTAGAAAAAATGAATAGCTTTTATTAGGAATGGAAAAATGTGGAATAGAATAGCTTGGTGTTAGAGTAGAATCCTTATCATATACTCTAACACTTGGAATAGGCATTCCCATATATTTAGTAATAGCTATTCCTTAAATTTAAAAAATAGTCATTCCCTCGAAAGCCATGAGAATGGCTCTTTCAAAGCTATTCAATTCCACTTTCTTCCATTCCCAATAAAAGCTATTAATTTTCCTAATGTAATAGCCAATCCGCATACCAACAGTCATTTCCTCATAGGCCAAGAGAATGGCTCTTTCAAGACTATTTGATTCCACCTTCTTCCATTCCCAATAAAAGCTATTCATTTTCCTAATGTAATATTCATTCTGCATACCAAACATACCATTAATCTTCACTTTGGTTGCCAATAATGATAATCAAGAACAGCATTAACACAACATTGTTATCAAATACGGAGAGGGAAAAAAGGGGGAGAGAGCCAAACTGAACCGCCAACTAAACCAGGTCCAACAGGACACTATTAAAAGCTTAATCTATGGTTCGGTTCCCAACAATGGTAATAGCAGAACAGAATTGAGGCAGCTTTTACCTCAACAGAATGAATAATGTTCTCCAACAAATACACATATATAGATGGCATACAGCATAACATACCGTCCTCTAACTTGCCCAAGAATTTCTTGTGCTTTTGCACCATAGCCACTTTCTGCCCCATCCTGCAGAGATTTGACCACGGGTCAAAATTTAATACAAAAAAGAAATTACAAAAAAAATGATAGCAAGGGGGAATAAAATGGATGAAACACACACGTAAAGCATCAGTATATCACACCTTTGCCCAGTAAGAATTATCTTCAAGCCTCTTATCAGTGAATATCACCTCCTCAGCTTTTATCCGCCGAAATGCATTAGCTGTCTTTGGCTGCAACAAAAGAAGCGATCAGCGTGAATATTACCAGGAATCTACTGTTGTCTAAGAAATATTGCAAACTTGTATAGAGCAACCCTCACCCTTACACAACATCACATTTGGACAGAAAAGCCATTGCCTCTTGAGCAACATCCTCATCAACACACAAACCCCTAGGTGTGGTCGCCCACCCCCAATACAAAAAAAAAAAAAAAAAAAAAAAAAAACTCTTTTTTTTCACTTGCACTTTTCTTTTCTTTTAAATAACTTTATAGGGGTATAGTTGGTATTTCATATGGCTTCCGTTTGGAAATTAACAAAAAATGTGACAAATGGACTTGGATTGAAAAAGGGCTTAAGCTCAAGACTATTATTGAAAAATGGCTTGCAACTGATTTTGTTTTTCTAATTTCTTAAGAATTTTTTTATTTGTGTTTTTCTAAAGCTTCTTAATTTAGTGTTTCTCTTGTATACTTCTTATATACTTGGGTTGCGCCCCTCTGCACCTTTTTAATAAGATTGAATTACTTCTTTAACAAAAGAAAAGATAACATTATTTTCTTCATATTCCCTATCATATTTTTAACACTGAAAAGACACATAAAAGGACTTCACATGATATATGGACAATATCATTCCCAACCACTTAATGTATGTAGCATATGCTTTTCTTAATGGAGAGCATGATCACTAACATACCATGTAGAACTTCAAGCAGCAACTCCTAAGTTTGCAACATATATAAAACCATGTGTCATCAAAACCGTGCATATGCATATTTTATATGCTAGAATTTTGATACAATGGATGGTCTCTTGTGAATACTAGATAAATGCACATATTATACTCATGATGGTAACAACAGCAAAGGACGTGTAGTGAGATTGTACTCTAGGAACAGATCAAACCTGTGGGCACATTCGATAAATAGAAGGATTTGGCTTTTAATTTTGAAGATGATTCACTTGTGTGCTTCACTCATATGGTAGTATAGACTAAGAAGGTAGTTAGAACCATACCTCAACTGAACCATTATGTTGGTTCTTAGTTTTCTGAAAGGCAGGTTTCTCTCCATTTTCCTCAAGGCTTCCATTTGTCTGCCCATCACTTACTAGGGACACATTCACCTCTGCAGGCTGCTCACTTCTCTCAGATTGTTGCAAACCTTCTACCTTTCTACGTTTTGATTCTTCACCTGCTTTTTTGTCGACAGGCTGTAAATCATTTTCTTCAGAAGCCAATCTTTTTCTTTTTTTGGAACTTTTCTTCTTGTTGTTAGCCACATCGTCATCTGGCGTTTCACAATCATTATCTTTAGAATGGTTTCCATTTACATCTCCTGTCTCAAGATCCTCCAAATTATCCTTCTTCTTTTTCTTACCTTTAGATTTGACACTCTTATCTTCTGTAGTAGCACTAGAATTATTAGCTTGGGCATCTCTTGAACACTCCACAGATTTTTCCTCAGTTGCTCCAGGCAGTGATTCTAATAAGGGATGTTCCACAGAATTAACTAGAGATCCGGAATCTGACTTGCTTTTCTTTTTCTTTTTCTCCTTGCTTTTCTTATCAGGTTCCTCCTCCATATGAGATACACAAGCAATAAGACCAGCAGGCCCCTTTGATATTTCTGTGTTGAATTGTTCAGTTCCTTGACCGAGCGAATCAGAAATCTTCTTGCTTTTCTTCGTCTTTTTAGATCTTATATTTAGTTCTGGGGCTGCATCATTTGTTATTATCTCCTTGGCATTGTTAGAATTAGAAAGTGTACTAATTTTGTTGTTTTTCTTACTTCCAGTCTCCACAATCTCAGTAGCGTCACGTTCTTCATCTCTTTTACTAGTGTCCTCAATCTTTGTATCTGAAATTTAGCAGAACTAGAATGAGTTATATCAACATTTATCAAATAAAGTACATCATGCTGCCACTGAGAAGGAGGTAGAGAGAGGGAGAGAGGAAAGCCATAACCCCACTAACATAATTAAATTTCAAAAACAAAGTATTTGAAATTTCAGCAGTCCCCAAGGGATAGTTCAATTGGCTGGAAGCGGTCGAATCTCCCCTTCCCCCTCCTCTTGGGGACAAAAATTTACTTGTCAAAAAAAAAAAAAAAAAAAAAAAAAAAAAAAAAGAGCATACCTTGCTTGTCCTGGTTGCTTACTTCTGTGTTGGAAAGATTCCTACATAGAACAGAAGCTCAAATAACATGAGAATAGAAACTGGAATTCAATCTCTAAATTGACAATAGCATAGCATATGCATGTATGTATCACACACACACACACACACACACACACACATACATATGAGAAAAGCACAAAATGCAAAAGATAGATTTGGCAGCTGACACCAGAAGGGACATTTGTCTGTGATGGCAGCTGACATCATGAAAACTATGGTTGTGAAGGCTTTTTGATGTCTTACAAAGATATACCCACGTTAATCATTATTGAGAAGTAAACTGCAGTGCTATAAAGAGAAATTGGAATAATAGATATTTGATTGAAAGGAATAGCAAAATCATATTCTTGTGGCCAACTCCAAATGGGTAAACTATGCAATATAAATGGCAAGAAACATGAGCAACAAAGTCTAGCACACACATTTCCAATAAAAGTATATTAAGTCTTATGCCTTATTTACTTGTCCAAAAAATGTTTTATGCCTTGTGAAGACACAAGAAAAAAAGTAGAAGACATCAAGGAAAATAGATAATTTATGATTAAAAGGCTACAAAGATATCACTCAATATATATGTCAGAGCCACTATAAATAATGATATTATCTTAGAGTAATTCTTGTGGGTGCATGTATGTGTACGCATGTGTGTGCATGCATGAATGTCTATATATAGCCAAACACATAAGAATGAACAATTTCTTATCATACCACATGTCCAAATACTTGTGGTAAATTTCTTCCAAATCCAGTGTGGAACCCTTCTGACCATCTTTCTGCAGCAAGAATAAGATGAAGAACATTGACAAGCGGATTTGGGTTAAACTACAAAAATATGCTATCAAAGAATGAACCAGAACTCTTTCATAGGACACCGTTCGAAGAGAAGGGGGGAAACTAAACTACACATAAACACATTATCAAGGACTACGATGTAATGGTTTACTCAAACACGTCAGCCATACTTTTATATTACCGGGTGCAATGCCAAGCAAGTAAATTCATGTGATATGCATAATTAAGTCAAAAATGTTGAAGGGAACTAGAAATCAAAATCTTAACGGAAAACAATATGCGAATTATTAAAAATTTCTAATATGGTTCAATTCAACATGCCTACAAGGCCAAGAAGAAGGTCAACTGAAAAAACAAGCCAAGCCACAAAACTGATAGAAAATAGAGATGGCCTGCACAAGAAATGGCTTGTACATTTAGCGATGCGACTGAGTATGTATATATGTAAGTGTGTGAGTACTTGTGTGAGTACATTATAAATAAGACAATTTATTTAAACAAATCCAAAAAAGGGAGAAACCGAGTAGACAAGTATGAAGGAAATGCAGAAAATTTAAGAGAATAAATAAATTAAATCCAATGGTCTATTAAATTAAAAAAGTCCAATCTCCAAAGTAAAAAACAATAAGCAACTTAAGTCCACCTTATCACCATCTAACTTCTTATAAAATCATATGTCAAAATTCACAAGTATCCAACTTCCAATATCTTAACCTGAATCGTATAACCCAACATCTCCACAACCAATCTCAACAAACCACATAACAACAAGAATACTAGTGAGCAAAGTTCCATACCAATCGAGAAATGAAATAGAAGCCAATCCACAGTCTTCACACATAAAGATCCTTGGGGAAAACTGGGTAGAAGTTTTCACTTTGGGATAGGGTCCTAGTGCCACATCTATAGCATCATCTGACATACATATCTTTTTGGAAGCCTAAGACAAGATATCACCTCTACACCAGGCAAGAAGCCTTTTAGGTCCAAAAATAAGTGTCCATTGTAATTACTTAGGGTAGTCTGTTATGTAATACCAAATTAATCTAGCTAATTAATTGCCTGAAAACACTTCGAACCACTCCTTTAAAAAACTAAAGGACTAAAAATCAGATCACAGATGAAGATTAACAGTTTGCAAAATTATTTATCAAAAGAATATTTTCCAAACAAAGATCACTCCCTCATGCTTTCAGATAAAAATTTGCAAACTCTGCACTCTAAATCTTCAGGAATATCTTAAATTTACACAAATCCTGCTGATTTCCTTGGTGTTGTTAGTTCTATTGAAAGGTAAGGTTTCTATTACTGTTCTGTAAGAAGATACTTTGAGCCAAATGCACCATTGAACTAAACAATCCAAAGAAACACCAATCTCCATTCCCTTCTCTTTCCTCCATATTTATATCCTCTCACTAAAATCACTCCTATCGAATGGACTGTTGGACTATTTCCATAAGGAAAACCTGAAACTTTCCAAATAAATCCTCAGCCAAATCTTTGAGCCAATCGATATTGCTAGCTCCACTTCTAACGATTTTAAATGCACTCACCACCATGGTACAGAGAAGCCAAGGGGAAAACCCATCTTACACTTCAGTTTAATCTGTACTTTGAAATGGCAAAACCCTCTGCATTTTTCACAATTTACAAATTTGTTGCTAATAGAGAAAATACAAACGGCATAACCAAGCTGAGGTGGCATATATCAGACAAGGTTAAGAAGACTCATAATCTTAACATTATAGCTAATCACCCTATACAAGGTCCAAAATGCATAGAAATTTTATATGCCTCTCTAACAAAATTATATCTAATGAATCACCCCATATAATGCCTTATCCAAAAAAAAATCAGCATACTCGATATGCCTTTCTAAAAAACCTTCACCATTCTCTAAAGTGCAAGACCACAAACCTAACAAAACTAAGCATAGAGCGCAATTATTTAGATCAGGTTTATTGAGTAAGCGGACCCCCTATCACACCTATGCTCCTTACATAGCTAATCATAACATCCAATATTGTTTTGTACATGTGGTCCGCGCAATTCAGAACCTAACATCATTGGGTTCGTTCTATTGTCAATCTTTCTCCCCTAAACACTTCAAATGCATTTAACCAAATAACAAGATGATTCTATCTTCATCCAAGAAAATGATTTACAGATGCATATTGCAGTAAACACAAACAGATGCATAGATACATTAATCAAATATAGGAACAAATAAGCATTGCGCATATCACATGCACAAAAGTGAAGAATCAAGCAAAAAAATAGAAAACATTGAAAATCCCTAGTTCCTCTACTTTCCCGGCAACCAAACAGAACCGTATCCACATACCTCGACCTGCGCTTCGGACCGAAACTTCTTGAGGGTCTTGGAGAACCCACTGCGGTCCAAGAACTGAGCCACAGCTTGGAGGAGACGGGCCTTCTGGTCCGCGGTTAGGGCAGAGGAGGAGGCCTTGCCGCTGCTGGGCTTCTTCATGGTGGTTAGGTTCGCGAGCAGAACTTGGCGAGGCTTCAGGGCTAGAAGGGAAGGGTCCACTGCTGGGTTCTCTCTTATTAGGGTTTTGGGCATGTGAGCGAGCTTTACCACTCTCTGCGAGTGTGGGTGGGTTTAGGGTTTTGAGGTTCCCTGGCTTAATATTTTATTAGGACATGTAACAGTTGATTGAACTACAAAAGCTAACGTTTTACTGTAATAATTTATTTATCCAAATAAATTTTGATCACCTTTTCCTGCAAGTAAATCTCATATAACATCTCTCAGATTATTGGCCTAAATTATAAGTAATTCGAATATATAATTATTATGAATCTCAATCTATTCTTAAAAAGAAGTGTTACATATCCATTTCTTACTCATCTCTTTTGCAAATTTATCATTAAATCTATAAAATTCACGTGTGGATCTAGTGAACGGAAATAGACAAAAAATGAAAACCAAACATTTCTCACTTTTAAATGCTATAATTTTGATATTCGCATGATTTCTCAACTTAATCTTAAACACATAATTTGTGATAATTTAATAATTCTCTTATAATTTTCTGTTATTGATTTTCAAATGATTTCCATCACATTATTTAATGATATAGTTCATTGTCACCTTATATTATTAATCTACATCAACAAAACAAAATAAAAAATAAAAAATAAATCAATCTACCCTTTTTTTATAAATAAAATTGTAAAACATAGGAAGAATACAACAACATTACAAGATAGAAATTGATAGGGAGGCTCTAGGGGTGAAAAGGTAGACGGTTATTAACCGCCCACTAACCGTTAACAGTCATAACCGCTAACCGTCTTAAAAGCGGTTAATAAAAAATCGTTAACTGCCTAGTCGGTTACGATTAGGTGTTACTGAGTTTGCTAACCGCTAACCGCCTTTATTCTATAATATATATTTATATATTTTATAATAATAATAATCTTTATATATATAACATGATCAATTGATCATTAAATCATAATTATTATTTTTTTAGATAATTAAATCACAATTTAAGTATTAATGTACTACCATTATAATTATATGATTATATCACATGATCAATTAATTATTAAATCATATGATTATATAATAACAAATTATGCATATATAATATGACATAACTCAAAAGTATACAAATTCATACTAATTCAACAATTAAGTACCTAAAGACTTATTTTCAATGTATGCTATAAACTTATAAGTCCATATATATTATAAATTATAATTATACATATATGCATATTGAATAATATAAATGAATAAGATCAATACTTAATCATATGATTCAAATTAAATTTAAATAATTAATCATAATATTCATGTACAATGATAATATGATTCGTATAATATCAAATTAAGTAATTGGCATTGGATTAAACAATGTGTTACTTATAACCACAATTGAAGTATTAATGTATTATATATATATAATCATATTAACTTTTTTTTCTATTAGTATAACTTGTAATCTTAACAAGTTATGATTTACATTTAAGGATTTTTTTTTTTAAAAAAAAAAAGTATAAATAGATGTAAATTAATGTAAATTTGGGGTCAAATATTTTAGATTTTTCAATATGGGCTCCTTTTAGAGCAATTTGGCCCAATGTGGTATATAAGAGAAAAAGCCCAAAACTGAAAATTGGCCCAAAGGCCCAACTTTGAAAAAAACGGTTATAGTAGGCAGTTATATGTTTACTAACCACTAACGGATGCGATTAATAAAATTTAGTAACGGTTACGATTAGCAACTATTGGTAAGGATAATACTAGACATTCCAACATTTTTTCCCAAATGATCTGGTTTATTCAATAAATAAATAGATTTATATTGTGTTTTTTTTTTTCTTAAATGAATGTGAGGTCCAAATCATTTAGGAAAGGAAATTTGGGAAAAAGTGTTGGGATGCCTAGCAGCCCTCTAATGGTAATAACCGCTAACTGCAACCGCCTTTTCACCCCTATAGGGAGCCAACACGAGCCATGATCCCTTTTTTTAAAAAGCCCCCTTAAGTTAGAGCATCCCAACAAGCCCTCTAATATTGTTACACCCCCGTTTTGGCGATAAAGTGGAAACATGAACAAAATGATCCTTTAACTAACAAGGAAATAAAATGAACAAGCAAGCCCAAGAAAAGGTAAAAGAAAAAAATCATTATAAAGAGTTCTTAACATAATATATATAAGATGTCATCTTTAATACATAGAAGTTGGGATCATAATACATAAAGTGTCCTACAAAAGAAGGAGGTGTAATAACAAAAAGTAAGTTAGTACAAGAAAATCATAGCCTTCCCAGATATAAGTGGCCTCCTATACGCAAGACTTTAAATTAAGGGCTATACAGTATACAAAAGGATCAAAAGTTGTATAATCTACGTAACAAAAGTTGCATAGTCTATATGAGTCTTAGGTTGTACAATCTATTTAAAGGAGTCATATGCACTACTACTGCTTCTACTACTACTCCGAAGAGAAGTGAGTCAAAGAGTCTCAATCATAGGGTCATATGTTCGGATCAATGATGACCAAGATGCCCACTGGTATCTCCGTCCTCAATGCTATGATAAGTAATGCCATTTGAAAAAGTTTATAGAGTGAAAGGGTGAGTTTGACAACTCCGTAAGTAAACACAAAACAACAGTAAGAATATGAATTATTTTGAGTGAAATGAGATGTTAAAATACATGATATACATATTTTATATCACAAATTCATTTAGGTACAACAATAAACTTTGCAGAATAAAGCAACTAGCAAATAAACCATGAATAAATACATCATTAAGATTAAATTAGCTATATAAGATAACTTAAGAGCTCATTCCATTCATTTTTCTTTCCATAAACTGTGTGTTTACCCCTTTGACCAACTCCGATAGTCATAGGGCATGTTTGGAATTTGAGGTGGCTAAAAGTGCGTTTAAAACTCAAAAAGTCCATTTAAAGAAAAAAGTACTCGTTTGGTAAAGAAATTAAAAGCGTTTTTAACGGTTCAAAAAGCCTAAAAATTGCCAAAACGCACTTTTGGCAAAAACTTAAAAATGAAGCTTTTACCAAAAAACGATTTTTTACTTAAAAGCTCTATTTCTCAAATGCAATCCCAAACAGGCTCTTAAACTATGAGCAGCGAATGTTGGCTTGTCCTGAGGGACTCTATAGACTCATAATGTGGTCACAAGGGAGAGCGGGGCATGTGGTGGGGATCTTCCCTAGTCGAAGTACCATGATCGAGCACCAGACCGTCGTCATATGAGAAAGCCATCGGGCTAATAGCCTACACCTTCATCTATCCGTCCTTCGGTGTGGTTTGCCATGCTGTCCATGAACTATACGTGTTAAGTGATCCGGTACCAATCATAAACATATCACTACGGTGTCATGGGGTCAAAACATATGAACATGTATACACATATATGTAACTTTGAGAACTCTTATCATTCATAACCATAAGACGTACCAATCATGATGTAAATCTTTTCATAATTATAGCATGAGAATTTAAAGCAGTCATATCATGTAAAATTCTTAAATCATAGTATGAGGATTTATCATGATTATATCATGTATAAAATATGGAAGGAAGTATAGCATTGAAACATGTAAATAAGTGAGTGATAAAATTTCCAACTTTTTTCCAAAAAGTTTACAATAAAACTTGTATTGGGGGTTTTAGGGGTGTGTTTACTTACCTGGGTGTGATGAAGGGTGGCGTTAGGTTGCTTTTCTACCAAGATTATTTATAAAGATATGTTAATGAGGATATTCAGAAATTTAATAAAAATGTTGGGTTGTTTACAAAAATTACTGTATGGTGATATTATCTGAGAATGTACTATTAATCTAATTCCACGCGACTCTTTGCAACTTTCTAAATGCTATAAACATTGGGCTTTCGTATGGGTTTTGAAGACAAGAATAACTTCTATAAGGACCTAGCATAAACTAGCTACTTTGTGTCCTCCAATAAAAAATGAGCACATCAGCATATTGCACAAAATGAGATAGAGAGAAAAACACTAGATTTTTACTTCTCACAGCCCATCGTTTTCCACTTAGTCGTGATAAAATAACCTACTACCCACCCCACCAAGCCACCACCACCGCCACCTCCCTTTCCATCGTTGAGGGCCGCCAAACACCACCACCGGTAAGTTCTTAGATTTTTTGTTTTTCTCTCTCTACTTTCTCTAACTTTTTGTTTATGTCTGTGTGTGTCTCTCTCTCCATATGGTTTCCACGGGCAAGGATTTTTGGAAATGCTTTATGCTAGAGCAAATCTAATATACTTTGGAAAAATTGGAATGGTATTAAAGGTGGTAGTTACCAATACATAAGAAGAGCAAATTTTGGCAAAATAAATACAAGGAGTGC
This sequence comes from Corylus avellana, assembly GCF_901000735.1. Taxonomy (NCBI): domain Eukaryota; kingdom Viridiplantae; phylum Streptophyta; class Magnoliopsida; order Fagales; family Betulaceae; genus Corylus; species Corylus avellana. The sequence goes on along the minus strand of NC_081548.1, from coordinate 16,719,118 downwards.
CGACTAGAATCCTAAGTAAGGGGAGATTTAAAAAGAAATAAAGAAAACTTGCTCTTTGGGAAGATATAAAATTTGGCGAAATATACATCAGAAGTGCGATGAAGAGACAGTTTGTTGTAGAGGTTGTTGTTTGGGTGCTGTTGAAGTAGCGGCAGGGGAACATTTGGTGGCGTCCGGCGGTGCTTGATAGAGGAGAGGGTGGTGATGGTGTGGGCAGTAGGGGTAGGCGGTGGGTCTCTAGTTCTATAATGAATTTACGATTAAATGGGAAAAATGGATTTTGTAAGGAGTAAAAATCCAGTGTTTTTCTCTCTATCTCATTTTGTGCAATATTCTGATGTGTTCATTTTTTATTGGAGGGCACAAAGTAGCTAGTTTATGACAAGTCCTTATAGAAGTTATTCTCTTTGAGGACATACACATTGTCAAGATATAAGTAAAGTGACTAGATCATACCTCATAACAGGTTGTGACGAAAATGACATTAATTTCTCATGCTAATGCTGCTCAATAAGTAAATCATAGAATCTTCAACCATATGAACCTTAGTTTTCAAGTTTTAATCCTTGCTTCAAAATAAATTTGGTGCTTACCTAGAAAGTCCACACAAAACCAACTGAAAATTTGCTCAAGAATTAGCCAAAACTCAAGAAATCAAACCAAATTGAAACTCCAACTCATAAACCTCACTTCTAACAATTCTCCTCCCGATACAATCCTATCAACTATCTGAAACTTTAAAAAATCAAATTCAAACCTTACTTATATTCGACCATTACAGACATCTCCACAAAATCAAACCAAAATCACACATCAATTCCTCAAAATCAAACTACTTGAAATCTCAAAACAACAATATATCAAGTTCTACCATCATTCAGCTAGTTCCCAAAAAATCAACTAAAGACAAAACCCCCAAAATATGCAAAATCTCAAGCCTAAAATATTTACGAGCCAAAAACTATAGTGACCCGGATAATTAACTAGGCTTAGGCATCTTAGCTGAGGGGATAATTTAGACTTTGGGTCACTAGGAACAACTGGAAGGGCACTTTGAGAACTTCAAACTTTCTGACCAACGTTCGCAGGGGGGACCACGCAAACGTACGCATGGGGACCGGTCGAACGTTTGTTGACTTCTAGTTGACCGCTAGATAATGCCCGAACGTACGAGGCAGCCTTTATTCCATTGGATAAACAGTACGCAAACGTTCGCCCCTATGGTACCAAATGTTCGCTACTTTTCATAACAGTCCCCACAGCACTCACAGCTTTTCCCACCTATAAATACCCTACCTCTACGCTACCCTTAAGCCCATTTTTGCTCTTGTGCCCTCTGGAGACCCTGTGTGAGTGATTTTGTGAGCTTTGGTTGTTCTTGAGGAAGGAGGAGAAGCTTTTGGAGGTTTTGCTTCTAAAAGGTAACCTTCTACGCTTAAGTTTCTCTTTATAGTCGTTATATTGCTTTTCTAGACTAGCTTAGTTGTTAGTTTGGACTTTTAACTAGGTTTTTTTGTCTTTAATCTTGGCTTAAGCTCGATTTAACATTTTATTTTCGTTGAACGTATTTTCGTATGCATGGAGACGTTGTTTTGGGATAGGAGGTGCTAGAAAACCTTTTGATAGCCCTATGACTGGTGCCAGAGGTTTAGGAGGACGTGTAGACCAAATGAGGTTCCAGCTGAACCTTCTGGCCGAACGTTCGACCAAGGAACCGAATGCTCGCCCAGGAGTGCTATAGGGGAAACGTCACTTGGGCCAGATGTTCCGTAGCTCCTGTTTTCATGTCTTAGGTGTCACGCCCCTGTTTATGGTGAATAAGGAAAACGTGAACTAAAATAATTCATAATTATTAAGGGAATATATAATACTACTATTATTATTATTAAACGAACACAAAGAAGCCCAAGGGAAAATAAGAGAGGCAATTGGTATAAAAAGAGTTTTTAATATACTTAGAACATCATCCAAAACATATAAACTAAGAATCCATAATACATTTCAAGTCCTTCAAAGGAGGTATAAACAAAAGTAACTAATATAGGGAGGTCATATCCTTCCTAGGTGTCAGAGTCCTCCTATACATAGGATTTGTATGGTATACAAAAAATCAAAAGTTATACAGTCTACATAAACAAAAGTTGTATAGTCTACACTTGTCCCAAGCGATCTATAATGGAGTCCTAGGCACTACTATTGCTGTAGCTCCTGCTAGTCCACAAAACAATAGGTCCAAGTATCCCAATCATTGGGCCAGATGATTGGCTCTTTAATTACTAGGAGGCCCACCGGTACCCTTGTCTTCAACACTATTATAAATAAAGCAATCTAAAAAAATAAAAAAAATAAAAAAATAAAAAAAAAGGGAGAAGGGGTGTGTTCAACAACTCAGTAAGTAGCCACAACACCAAGATGCTATAAAACATGCTATGCAAATTTTTTATGTCATAATCTCAGTCATGCACAAAAATAATCTTTATAGAATAAAATAATTAACAAATAAAGTAAGAACAATAAGTAAATAAGTTATAAAATGAATATGCACTTCCTTTTATTTTTATTTCTAAAGAAAATCATGTTTTACCCTTTGACCCGACTCCGCAATTTTACCATGAGCGGCGCACGTTGGCTTGTCCCGAAGGACCTATAGGCTCATCCTGTCGTCATAAGAGAGAGCTATCACGTTGGGAACTTCCCTAGGTGAAGGCCACCTGGCCGATAGCACACATCTTCTCGTAACCGTCCTTCGATGTGCTTGCCATGCTACCCATGAGATTCGGTACCAATTGTGACTTGTGTAATACCTCGAGGTTAAACATTTATTAACATGAATGCACATGTAACATTTCATATAATTTTTGCAAGCTCATCTATAATCGTGTAATACACCATGAAACCTTAAGAGCTATTTTCAGTCACAATGACAGTCATATATAAATCATAAAAAAAATAAGATAATTGTAACACTTAAAATTCTTAAACAATGACATGTGAATGAATAAAACTTGGCATTAAAATATGAAAAGAAGTGCAATCATGTAAGTGGATGATTTATAAAATCCCCAACATTTTTTCAAAGATTTATAATAAAATTTATTGGGGTTTTTAGTATTGTGTCCCCTTACCTGAATTTGATAATAGATAGCGTTGGGTTGTCCTCCTACCTAAATAAATTGTAAGGATAAGCTTAGAGGAGTATTCTGGAATTTCAAGTCTAAAATTTAAATTTAAATACTGCACATATATACAATGACCATACTTATACATATATACATATATACAGTATTTGTAAAATCTACAGAAACTAACACTCAACAACAAACACTCGTTGAATAAGCCTTTTACAAAAATCCTAAAACAAATACCCATCAACTACTACCTAATATTCACCCATAAACTTCACAAACACCCTCATCGATCAACATCTAGAAATTAACCAAGAAATACAAAAATCAAACCTCAAAACTCCATTTGGCTAACCCATAAAATCTCCATTAGAGTTCCCATGATCAAGCACCAAATTGAAATACAAAACCCAATTATAATCAAGAATCAAACTTAAGAGGAGGAATTTACGGATATAACAATGGGTACAGAAAATCGTCATGAATATATATCCAACACATAAAAAGCAAGCAATAAAAATATCTTCAAAAGGACAGAATATCCAACGGAGAAAGAGAGAGGCGATTTCTTACCTTGAGAAGCCGGTTAGATGATGTTATGTTACAAACTGTCATAGAGAAGAGGAAAAAAAAAAAGAATTAACAATGGACAGTGAGAATCATGATACATAGAAGAAGAAGAGCCTCAAAGGAAAAGAAAAAGAAAGAAGAATGTTATAGTTTGTATGAACGGTTTAGACACAAAAAGTGGAGACTATTAAACTTATTCAACTTATGTTAACCTAATACAAGCATCATATTATATAGGATTAGGAAAATACAATAAAGACTAAATGTAATACCCCGGTCCCATATTGGGAAAATGAGAAGAAGCCCACATAGAGTGGGTTGTTTTTAAAGATACAAGCAAACGAAAAACAACTAGAAAAATATACTCTAACACTCCCTCTCAAGTTGGAATAGCTTGGAGCACACAATACAAATAACAAGATAATTAAATAAAGCTTCAACACCGGTTGAAAACTCATCACAACATTGGATCGGTTCTCGCCTCAAAACACCAAGGCCGATCGGATACATCGATCCATAACAACTTGGGATCGGTTCTAGCCATAAAACACCAAGGCCGGTCGGATACAATGATCACCAACAATCAACAACAAATTTTTCACATGATTAACCAACAAGTTTCACTGGAAAACAGTTACTAAAAAAATAAAAAAAAATAAAAACATAATAGAAACAGTGACAAGAGGAAAACTACACAAATATAGCGGAAACACTACTACAAACAAAGGGCCAAGGATTTAAACCCTAAGACTCTAATACCATATTATACACTACAAAAAAAAGGCAATTTTGTGACGTGTCAAACGGTTCCAGTTTTTTGCCACGTCAGTAAATGTTGACGTGCCAAACCTAGCACGTCAACAAATTTTTTTTGACATGCCAAAAGTGGCACGTCAACATTTACTGACGTGTTGAATATAACACGTCAGGATTTACTGACGTGTCACTATCTGACACGTCAGTAAATTTGAATTTAATTTTATTTTAAAAGTTTTTATTTAAATAACATAATAATTTAATATTTACTGACGTGTCAAAATTAGACACGTCAGTAAATATTGACGTGTTACTTTGACACGTCAATAGTCACAGTGGCACGTCAATAATTTATTGACGTGTTAAAATGACACGTCAGTAAATATAATGTTTATACATATATAATATAAAATAAACATGATTTATAAAAAATATATATATATATATGATAAAAGGAATTCCTGACGTGCCAAATTTGGTACGTCAGGAATTCTTGACGTGCTAAATCTGGCACGTCAAGAATTTTACGGCGTGCACCACGTATGAAAGCGCGCGTCGATTCTTTTTTTCGCCCCATATATATATATATTCACGGCGTTACTTTATGTAATACCGCGATCGGGGATGTGGCTTAAGAAGGCCAATGACGACATGGCCGCATTTGCCTTCTATTTTTTTTTTTTTTTTATCGGGTTTACATATATATATAAACCGCATTCGATATTTTTATTTTTACTTTTTTTTTAAAAAAATATCAGGTATATATATATATCGTAAATTTCTGACGTGTTGGTTTGGCACGTCAGCATTTACTGACGTGTCAAAACTAGCACGTCAGAAATTTCTGACATGCTAAAATTAGCACGTCAAAAAATAAAAAAGCAGGACATTCAATTTAATTTTCTCTCTTCTTTCTCTCTTTTATTATTTATTATTTCCCCAGATTTACTTTTCTTATTTAATTCCAAATTTTTTTTCTCTCTCTTAATCTCCCTCTTCTCTCTCAATCTCTCTGAATCTCCCTCTTCTCTCTCACTCTCTCTGCACGGCTACTAGAAGAAAAGCAGATCAAGAAGAAAAAAAAAAAACAAAAGGAGAAGAGAAGATCGAAGAAGAGAAGCAGAAGAAAAAAAATAAAAATAAATAAAAATAAAAATAAAAATTAGAAGAGAAGAGGATCGAAGAAGAGAGATTTTTGATTTGAAGAAGCTCTAATTTGGTTTATTTTGATTTGATTTGAGAGATTTTTGATTTTTGATTTGAAGAGAAGAAGATAGAAGAAGGAAGAAGGATAAAGTTTATATTTTGATTTGGGTTTTTGATTTTTTGAAGATTTTTTGGGTTTGGGTTTTTGAAAATGGAGGAAAGAAGAGAGAGAGAGAGAGTGCAAATGGAGGAAGGAAGAAGGCAGCAGGGAGAGAGCTGGGGGAAGAAGAAACGTACTTCTTCAGACTAAAAAAAATATTTTTAATTGAAAAAAAAAATCCAGAAAAATTTTAAAAAAAGAAAAATAATTTTTTTAATAATTTTAAATTTCCTGACGTGTCAATTTTGGCACGTCAGGAAATTTAAAATTATTAAAAAAATTAATTTTTCTTTTTTTAATTTTTTATGGATTTTTTTTAATTAAAAAAATTTACTGACGTGTCAAAATTTGACACGTCAGAAAATTTTTTGACGTGTCAGAATTTGACACGTCAAAAACTTTTCCTGACGTGTTAAATCCAACACGTCAGTATTTTCTGACGTGTTGGATCTAGCACGTTAGGAATTTCTGACGTGCCATATTTGGCACGTCAGAAATTGCCAATTCCTGACACCCACATTTTTCATGACTGAAACATGTCAGGATTGCCCCGTCAGTAAACCTATGTCAATAAAAAATCCTTTTTTTGTAGTGTATAGTTTGTATGAACGGTTTAGACACAAAATGTGGAGGCTATTAAACTTATTCAACTTAAGTTAACCTAATACAAGCATCCTATTATATTAGATTAGGGAAATACCATAAAGACTAAACAACCTCCAAAACCCTAATGACTCAAACCCTAACTCTTCTAACAAAGAAAAGAAAGAAAGATTACAGAAATTTTGGAAGAACGTGAGACAAGTTTCTTATTCCTTGGCTCGGTACAGAATGTGAGGAAGATGAAAGGTTTTTGGCTCTTCTAAAATAACCAAAGAGGGAGAGAGAGAAGAAGACTCATGTAATCAGGTTGAAAGACAAGTGGCTTCTAAAAATTTGATTGAGCTAAGCATGTGAAATATGTGTCAAAGGAAGAAAGAGGGAGAGACACGTTTATGCTTGGAGGCTACGGTAGTTTTGAGGTTGTAATTAAACAATAATTCCTCATAGATTCTAGAAAGCTTCCTATTATCTAATTGTTAATGACCCCCCACTAGCAGTTACCTAGTTTAATGGGTCATGCTAAATATATATAACAGATAAATAATAGTAATAACACTTATAAATGTCTATAATACTATTTTACCTTCTGTCGATCCGAAATAAAAGTCCATCCATGTTGACTAGGGCCAAGGTCTGTAACAAGCGCCTCTAGAAACCATGTCCAGCTATCTTTTGTCTTAGCCTCTACAACAGCCATTGCAATAGGGTATATATTGTTGTTGGCATCCCTGCCCACAGCAACCATGATTTGCCCCTTATACGTACCCTTTAAAAAATATGCATCAAGACCTACAACAGGCCTACACCCTTCCACAAAACCATTCTTCATGGTTGCCAATGAAAAATAAAGCCTTTGAAATTTGCATGGCACTTGAGGCATTGGTCTCTCAACCATCAAAATCAAACAACTACCCACATTAGTGCTCCTAACCATGGAGCAATAACCCCACAACCGATTTCATCCAGTTTTCCATAAATAATTTCTCTTGCTCTTTTCCTTGCCTTATACAAAGAACTCACATGAACATCCACATTTCATTTTGCTTTTACCTTTTTCTGCAACACATCTATGGGCATGTTTGGCTACTCCCTAAAAGAATCCATGCATCACTCAGTAATCCAAGTTAAAGTGACCATATGATTTTGATACTTCCTAATGCAAGTGTGTTTGGGCCTTATGGATACTAAAAGGAATGTCATCTCATTCTTCAATTGCCTCATATATACCCTATACTTGCACCTTGGATCTTTGCAGACAATCACAACCCTCTTATTTTCATTTCTCTTCAATTTCAAATTCTTCCCTCCACTAATATGTATTGTCTCACGGCTTTTCTAAATTCCACTGCACTATGAAATGTATTCCCTACAATCAATATTGGATTATTCATATCAGTACGATTAAAAGGAATTCTTTTGGTTACATCCTTACGGGATGAGTGCACTATACTTTCATCACCATTAACATGTGGTGACTTTAGCTTATCATTATCATATATGTCTCCACTACTATCACTATCTTCCCTCTCTTCCCCACCCTCCCTAGCATTACCCTCCTCAGCATCACCCTCCCCAGAAATATCCTCAACATCCCCTTCCACATCTACCTCGTCAACAACCTCTTCAGCATTTCCAACCCCCTCATGAATGACCCCACTACTATGAGTAATATCCTCATCAGAATCAAGACAATATGTATCATCACTAAGAACTGAATCCCAGAAGGCATCCTTCCTAAACATAAATGCCCTCTCGTACTCTAAATCTTCTTCTTCATCTCCATCAACTACATCATCTGTTACACCATAAGTTACTATATACAACACTACAAGATCATGATCTAGATGTTTTGCCACCATTTCAGTTACATTGTAATCAAATGACAGAATTCTTAACCCTTGGTCTAATGGCAAACCTGGTACACTGTAATAAACAAGGTCCCCAGACCTATACCCATATGTCCTACATATGTCCTTGATATCAAAAAATTTCAATTTGTTCCCATCATATGGGTCTGGGTAATTACTAACATTGCCCCTACATAATTAATCATATATTGTCTGTTAGAAGTACCCACATGATGCACTTCAAACATCATACAATGTGTGCCCATCACGTATCCTGCCACATTCATTACAGTCAAAGGTTTAATACAATACCCCAAACAATTCCAACCACAAAAAAATTATACAATGAGAAAGTTATAAATATACCAATGAGCAGATATTTGCCATAATCCTATATTGTCTTCATCAATCATTATTATAAAAACAACCCAACTAACAATTTTAGCAAAGTAAAAACAACACATTCATAACTGGTGGCCAATAACTGGACTCAATCAAAGCATATATTTAATCTTAATTTAATTAAAATCCATACATAACTTTTTATAAAATTGACCCTAAACTCTAAGAATATTCTACATCTTACCCCTGTACTCAGAGCAGCCACCAAACAAATCAACAAAGTTTAAGTAGTAATAACCTAAACCCTAATGATAAGAAACAATCCAACTAACAATTTCAGCAAAGTAAAAACAACACAATCATAACTGGTGGCCAATAACTGGACCTAATCAAAGTATATATTTAATCTTAGTTTAATTAAAATCCATACACAACTTTTTAGAAAATTGCCCCTAAATCCTAAGAATATTCTCCATCTTACCCTTGTACTCAAAGCAGTCACCAAACAAACCAACAAAGTTTAAGTAGTAATAACCTAAACCCTAATGATAAAAAAACAACCCAACTAACAATTTCAGCAAAGTAAAAACAACACAATCATAACTGGTGGCCAATAACTGGATCCAATCAAAGCATATATTTAATCTTAGTTTAATTAAAATCTATACACAACTTTTTAGAAAATTGACCATAAACCCTAAGAATATTCTCCATCTTACCCTTGTACTCAGAGCAGCCACCAAACAAACCAACAAAGTTTTAGGAGTAATAACCTAAACCCTAATGATTTAAAAAAAAAAAAACCAAGAAGTAGTAATACCCTAAACAGTGATAAAAAAAAAAAAAATTAAAAAATTAAAAAAACAAGAGCATTGTACATTATGCTACGCATTATGCATTGTGGTCCCGTTTGGTTATAGTAGCAAAGGATTGCACTACTCATAAACCCTAAACAACAACTTCAACAAAAAGTGAACCTCTTTGCCGATGTATAAGCACATTTGTGCCTTTTAAGGGCAGAAACCAAACAAGTAGTAATGGAAAGGACCACTTGACCACTTTATTCAGTGTAATAAAACCCATAGTGCTAATCACGTGTCCAACACAAGTCCAAGCTAGGGGACCACACTTAGATCAAAAAAACAACTTAAAAAAAAAAAAACTAACGACAAGCTGACCAAACATATGACAACTTTTAACGCCTTGTCAGAAAACAACAAATCTAAAAAACGACAAGAATACGACCCACTTCAAATAAATACTACTCAAAATCTCTTCAAATAAATACTACTCAAAATCCTTTCCAGAGTCGTTACATGCAAAACCCCCCCAAACATCCAGCACAAATTATTGATCAACCACAAATTTCAAATACAAACCTTAAATCTAAATTTTAGGGATAATGAAACTTACTTGATTATAGTGGATTCGAACTGATTTATATGGGATTTCTAACTAAAACGCTGCAAATCGATAATCAAACTTCAGCTACAATGGTTCGCCGGCGATGAAGATAATGGTTTGCACTGGCAGTTCCTTCTAGAAGTGTTTGGCAATTTGTGATGTCGATTTTGGAACATTTAGGTTTAATTTTGCCCCTTTTCAAGTGAGGGTATTTTGGGTATTTCGGTTAGTAAGTGTGAGGGCAAAACGGGTAACTAAACCCTAAACAATCACGTGAAAGTCACGTGATAGGCATTCCGTTTGATCTTGACGATTCAGATAGATGCAAGGGTCCTATTTAAGAGCAAATGGAAGTTCAGGGTGTAAAATATTGAATATATATAAATGCTAATTAACAATATAATTAGCAGCGGAAATTTAATATATATATGTATATATACCTCCAGCCATTGCTTTGCTCAAGCAGCTTGAAGAACGACTCCACAGCAATCAAACTAAAACTAAAAATAATTTTATTGAGAGGTTCTTCTGACCTATGCCTACCAGTGAGTGCCAATTGATGGAATACACAGGCCTTATTTATAGGTAGGTCAGGGGACCCTCAATTAGAGCTGTTACCTTAATTATTCCTCTCATCAAGGAATAAAAAATCAATCAATACAGCTAATTGATTCCACAAACATTAAATCATTAATTAAATCAAATACTTGTTCCACAAGAATTAAATCAGTGATTTAATTCAGAATATTTGATTGAAATCAAATACTTGCTCCACAAGAATTAAATCAGTCATTTAATTCATAATATTTGATTTACATAATAAGCTTCAAATTGGAATAGAATATTGAACACCGTAATTTTATAATTACAATAATATATGTGACATAAGGGACATACTTAAATGGAATTTCTTACATTCTCCCACTTGGCCCTTATGACACATAAATTCCTTATGGTGTTCAGTTCTATGATTTGGCCAATACTTTATCTATTCCAACCATTCATGGAATCCTCCCACTCATTCAAGGAATACTACACACGAATCATGGCGGTAAAGCTTTTATGTAATAAGCCGTCCCTTCCATGTATCACGATGTCTAATACCTCCCTAAATGAGTACTTTATGGATAATGTACTTAATGAACGAACTTCCTATAAGTCATTCGGGTCCAAACTTAATTTTATCCTCATGGATAAGATAATAAATGTGCACAAAACTTTATTAAAATAACATGATGTCTATAGACTGAATAGAAAGAACTAAGTACAAAATGAATCAATGAGCCCCATATGCTCCACATGACTTTTAAACTGCTTTACCGGTAAACCTTTAGTCATGGGATCCGCAATCATCAGTTCAGTACTAATATGCTCAATGAATACTTCATTCCTTTTAATGTTCTCTCTCACACGAAGGTACTTGATGTCGATATGCTTACTTCTGCTTCCACTTTTATTATTCTTAGAGAAGAAAATGGCAACACGATTATCGCAGAAGATCTTGATTGGTCTCGCTATAGAATCGACAACCTTGAGACCACTAACAAAATTTCTCAACCATAATGCCTGTGTAGTGGCTTCATAGCATGCAATAAATTCTGCTTCCATTGTAGATGTAGCAATTATAGTCTGCTTGCTGCTTCTCCAAGATATAGCCCCTCCAGCAAGAAGAAAGATATATCCTGAAGTAGACTTCCTGCTATCCACACATCCAGCAAAATCTGAATCTGAATATCCAACCACCTCCAAATGGTCAGTGTGTCTGTATGTCAGACTGTAGTCCTTGGTTCCTTGCAAATACCGCATCACTTTCTTTGCAGCTTTCCAATGTTCCAATCCTGGGTTGCTTTGATATCGACCCAGCATTCCAACTGCCATTGCAATGTCAGGTCTAGTACAGACCTGTGCATATAATAGGCTGCCAACTGCAGATGCATATGGGATACTTTTCATCTGTTCTTGTTCCAATGCATTCTGGGGACACTGATTATTACTGAATTTATCCCCTTTAATGATAGGTGCTATAGAAGTTGAACAGTTCTTCATTCTGAATCTCTCTAAAACCTTTTCAATGTAAGCCTTCTGAGACAATCTCAATATTCTTTGATTTCTGTCTCTGTGAATCTCTATGCCAATGACATATGAGGCTTCACCCAAATCTTTCATTTCAAAGTTTTGAGAGAGGAACTGTTTGCTTTCTTGTAGCAAACCTAAATCATTACTTGCAAGCAAAATATCATCTACATATAGGACTAAGAAAATAACTTTACTCCCACTGACCTTAAGGTATATGCACTGATCAACAAAGTTCTCAACAAAACCATATGAGGTAATAACTTTGTGAAATTTGATATACCATTGGCGGGAGGCTTGTTTTAGCCCATAAATAGATTTCTTTAATTTGCAAGCCTTCTGACTGTTATCATCAAATCCTTCAGGTTGTTTCATGTATACCTCTTCTTCAAGATCCCCATTTAAAAATGTTGTTTTCACATCCATTTGATGTAGCTCTAGATCAAAGTGAGCTACTAATGCCATGATTATTCTAAATGAATCCTTCTTTGATACTGGAGAGAAGGTTTCATGATAATCAATGCCTTCCTTCTGAGTAAATCCCTTGGCCACAAGTCTAGCTTTATACCGTTCAACTTTACCAGAAGCATCTGTTTTGGTTTTGTAAACCCATTTGCAGCCTACGGCTACAGCTCCCTCTGGTAAGTCAACGAGATCCCAGACTTGATTTTTAGCCATGGATTCCATCTCTTCCTTCATGGCATTGAACCAAAATGTGGAGTTATCTCCACTCATGGCTTGTGAAAATGTTTTTGGATCATCTTTAGGCCCAATGTCAAAATCAGACTCTTGGAGGTATACAACATAATCACTAGGGATTGCTGGTCTACATATTCTAGAGGATCTTCTTAATCCTACTTCCTCCCCATTTGGAGGAGGTTGAGTAGGCTCATTTAGAACCTGTTCCTCAGGAGTTGGCTGTTCTGAAATTGATTGTGGTTCAAGGAAATCATTTTGATTTTCCCTAAGCACAATCAAACGTCCTTCATGTGAAGGAGTTTCAGTCAACTCTCGTGCTTCCTCTAATTCAACCATTTGAGGATGAGCACTCCCACAAGGTTCAGTATCCTCTATAAATTTTGCATTTATAGACTCAACAATTCTAGGACTATGCGAAGGACAGTAAAACCTAAATCCCTTGGAGTTAACTGCATAGCCCATAAAAAATCCGCTGGTTGTCCTTGGGTCTAATTTCTTTAGACTTGGATTGTAAATCCTTACTTCAGCAGGACAACCCCATATGTGTAAATGATTTAAACTTGGTTTCCACCCATTCCATAATTCAAAAGGTGTCTTGGGGACAGCCTTGGATGGAACCCTGTTTAAAACATACACAGCAGTTTTTAAGGCTTCACTCCATAAAAATAAAGGGAGATGGGAATTACTCAGCATGCTCCTAACCATGTCCATAAGTGTACGATTCCTTCTTTCTGCTACACCATTTTGTTGTGGTGTGCCAGGCATCGTGTATTGAGCCACAATACCTTCCTCTTCAAGGAATTTCGCAAATGGACCTATCATTTGTCCCTTTTCTGTGTACCTACCATAGTACTCTCCGCCTCTATCAGATCTTACGATCTTGATTTTCTTTTCCTTTTGTTTCTCTACTTCTACCTTATAGGTCTGGAAAGCATTTAATGCTTCAGCCTTATCATTTAGAAGATAGAGATACATAAACCTTGTATGGTCATCAATGAAAGATATGAAATATCTTTGACCATTTAGGCAGGGAGTAGGAAAAGGTCCACAGATATCAGTGTGTATGATCTCAAGAATCTCATAACTCCTTTTGGCACCTTTAGTGGTCTTGGTGGTTTGCTTTCCCTTTATGCAATCCACACAAGTACCAAGGTTTGTAAAATCAAGAGTTTTTAAAACTCCATCATTCACTAACCTTTTGATTCTCTCAATGGAGATATGTCCTAATCTCCTGTGCCATAACAAAGCGGAGTTTTGATCCATTAGACTCCTCTTTATGCCAACATCAGTATGCAATGATAAATAATTGTTTTCAAAATTGGGATCTAGATCAATTTTGAATAAACCATCAATTTTTATTCCACCACCAATCAATTGTTCACCTTTAAAAATACTAAAAGTTGAATTGATAAACCAAAATCCAAAACCCACAGCATCCAATTTGGAAACTGAAATTAAATTTCTAGAAAATTCTGGAATAAAAAATACATTTTCAAGGTCTAAAACATATCCAGATTTCAAAATTATTCTAAAGGTCCCAACAGCTTCTACTTGTGAAAATAGTTTGTTTCCTGAATAAACACGTTGTTCATTGCTTGCTGGCTTCCTTGTTGTGAGAAAACCCTGCATTGAGTTGACAATATGGATTGTAGAACCCGAATCAATCCACCATGTATTATTAGGAGCCTCAACAAAAAAAGATTCATGACACACTAGAGATATAAGATTACCTTTTCTTTCGAGCCACTTTATATATTTTTGGCAATCTTTCTTCATATGCCCTTCTTTCTTGCAAAAGTAACAAGTATCCTTCTTGCCAATTTTCTTGATTGGCAACTTGTTCTCTCTTTTGAAGTTTTGGGCATGCTTGCCTCTCTTGGTCTTTCCCTTAGCATGAATAGCCATGTGAACACCTTCTGGCTTCTCATGTTTTAACCTCTCTTCCTCTTGAACACACATGGTCAGAAGTTCATTTACTGACCATTTGTCTTTATGTGTGTTGTATGATATTTTAAAAGGAACATACTCAGAGGGAAGAGAGTTCAAAATGAAATGCACCAAGAATGACTCAGATATGTCAATCTCTAGGGACTTGAGTTGAGCTGCCATGTCCCTCATTTCCATAATGTGCTCACGCACACTTTTGGAATTATCAAAGGACTTGCTTGATAGTTTCTTCATTAGGGTGCTGGCTAAGGCCTTGTCGGAACTCACAAATTGTTCCTCAACTGCCTTAATGAATGCCTTAGCCTTAGTGCATTCAGGGATGGAACCCCTGATGCCCTTAGAGACATGAGATTTCATGAACATTAGACTTAAGCGATTTGATCGCTCCCACCGTTCATGTTTAGTAATCTCTTGTAGCGTACTTTCCTCCGTGAGGGCGGGTGGTTCGTCCACACGGAGCGCCAAGTCAAGCTCCAAACACCCCAATGTGAAAAATAAATTTTCTTTCCAGTCAGAAAAATTGTTACCATTAAGCATTGGAACATGAAAAGTTCCATCCATTAAAGCAGTAGGAATAGCTGCAATAACCAAGGAAAATATTTTAATGCTATGAAATAACTTTATTTAAATTAACCAATGTTAACTTAATAGTAAATTTCAACCTACCTGTGGGCAAAGGTTGCATCATGCATGAAATTTACTCTTTATTAATAAGACTAATAAATTTAGCATTAATAAATAAAATTTTCCGTACCTATGGGCCTAAGAGAAATTTTATTTTTAATGTTAAATTTACTATCTTATTCTAATTAATTCATAAAAATAAAAACGTCCCTGTGGGGATTGGCAAATTAAATTTATGAATTAATTACAACATGATGTTAATTTTCTGTATGAAGTTCACATATATGATCTTGATGCAATTATCATCATAAAAATCGGGATGCTGTGGCTCTCCCAAAAATTATTATGATAATCACGACTTCATTAACATCATTAACTATATAGATGCCAAACAATAAAATTCCCAAGAATAAAAGACAAAACCATCATGTTAGTGGGTAAATAGTATTTTTCCAAAATACAACCGGATAGTGTCTCAGGTAAGCGGGGGGGCGCACAACGGCACACTTAAGTCCCATGGCTTGCCTTGCTAGAGCTTTCCGATTGCAATTTTGGATAGTACCATAAACATTCACCAATACATGAGATTTAGTTAATTATTCTCAGGTCCAGGCATCAAACAATTTATATTTAAACAATTAATAAATGTATCCTTAAGTTCATGCATTAAAGAAATAATAATTTAATACTGAACAATTTAAAAGATAAGATAAATATAAATGCAATATTAAAGCATAATAAACTGAATAGCCTAATGGTCTTAAAGTGACCTTAGGCCTTTATTCCTTAAGAGCCCAAGTTCGAAACCCAATGAGCCCCTTTTGTTTTGTTTTTTGTTTTTTTAAAAAACTGAATGGGTTATCGGGTTGGGCTTCCTTATTGGGTCAGCCTTTGGTTTCTGTATTGGGTTGGCCCAATCGGGTTAGCCCACTTAATAAACTTTTTTTTTTTTTTTTAAACTGAATTGGGTTTGGTTAAAGTAAAGCCCATACCCAATGGCCCAAAACCAGTAGACCCGGTTTCCTTATGGGTTTGAAAACCCTACCCGAATGATAATACCCGAACCCGGAAAACTTAACACCCAAACCCAGAAAGCTAGCCCCTTGCGCCGCTGCCTCTTCCCCTTCCCCATTCTCCGGTCACCGGCGCCGGTTCTTTAATGCGCCGGCCAAAACAGCAGGCACCCCGTGTGGGGCTGCCGGCCAAAACGGTAGGCACCCCGTGTGGGGCTGCCGGCCGTTTTTTTTTATTTTTAGACCGGTGAAATGGCCACCGTTCCGGCCAGAAATCGCAGCTCGTGTAGGCGCCGGTTCTGTCCATCACAGGCGGCCCCTTATGGGGCTTCCTCCGTCAACAGCACACCTTATGCGGCCAACGCCGCTGCTGTAGGAGGGGAATTCCGGTGCTGCAAATGGGGAAAGATCGACACTGCAGGTGGGAAAAAAAACGGTGCTGCAAGTGATCTCCTTCCCTTATGCGGCGAAACGCCGCTTGTGGAGGCCAGGGCAGTGGGTCACGGACTGGGTTACCCATGGGCGTGGCGTGGGTTTCTGATCCTCCAGATTTTCCAAATACAAAAGGGGAAAAAATGGGTTTCGTACAGGGAGCATGGCAATATGGTCAAAAATAAGAGTAAACAGACCAGTGAGTGGTCGTGGCTTTCATTCAATTTCGATATACTTTATGCTCCTCGCCACAATTTTGTTTCAATAATCAATAAACAAAATAAAGTATTATTGAAACAAAAAATAAAATTTTTATAGCAGGCATATCTCAAAATTAAACTGAGCAAATATGGATTAGAGGTGGCTCTGATACCACATGTAAAATATTGAATATATATAAATGCTAATTAACAATATAATTAGCAGCGGAAATTTAATATATATATATGTATATATACCTCCAGCCATTGCTTTGCTCAAGCAGCTTGAAGAACGACTCCACAGCAATCAAACTAAAACTAAAAACAATTTTATTGAGAGGTTCTTCTGACCTATGCCTACCAGTGAGTGCCAATTGATGGAATACACATGCCTTATTTATAGGTAGGTCAGGGGACCCTCAATTAGAGCTGTTACCTTAATTATTCCTCCCATCAAGGAATAAAAAATCAATCAATACAGCTAATTGATTCCACAAACATTAAATCATTATTGAAATTAAATACTTGTTCCACAAGAATTAAATCAGTCATTTAATTCATAATATTTGATTTACATAATAAGCTTCAAATTGGAATAGAATATTGAACACCGTAATTTTATAATTACAATAATATATGTGATATAAAGGGACATACTTTAAATGGAATTTCTTACATTCTCCCACTTGGCCCTTATGACACATAAATTCCTTATGGTGTTCAGTTCTATGATATGGCCAATACTTTATTTATTCCAATCATTCATGAAATCCTCCCACTCACTCAAGGAATACTACACACGAATCATGGCGGTAAAACTTTTATATGATAAGCCGTCCCTTCCATGTATCACGATGTGTAATACCTCCCTAAATGAGTACTTTATGGATAATGTACTTTATGAATGAACTTCCTATAAGTCATTCGGGTCCAACTTTAATTTTATCCCCACGGATAAGAATAATATATATATGCGCACAAAAATCTTTATAACATAACCTTTATGTCTATAGACCAATTAAAGAGAAACTAAGCACAAATGAATTAATGAATCTCATATATTCCACATGACTTTATACTTTCTTTTACCGGTAAACCTTTAGTCATGGGATCCGTAATCATTAATTCAACACTTATATGCTTAATAGACACTTATTGTCACTTAATGTTCTTTTCATAGTGATATTTTATGTCAATATACATACTTCTGCTTCTACTCAGTTTATTCTTAGAAAAATAACTGTAGTAGAATTAACTCAGAAGATCTTTATGGGTCTAACTATAAAATCGACAATTTTGAGACCTTAACAAAAATGTCTTAACCATAATGCCTGTGTAATTAATTCACAGCATGTAATGACTTTTGCTTTCATGGTAGATGTAGCAACTGTATTTTGCTTACTGCATCTTCAGTACATATATATACTGAAGCTGATTATCTACTATCTACAGATTTAGCAAAAATCAAACTTGAATAAACACCACCAAATGGTAAGTATATCTGTAGTTCTTAGTTCATTGCATATTCCACAATACTATATTGACCCAATAGTCCAACTGCTATTTCAATGCCAGGTCTAATGTAGACCTGTGCATACACATGGAATATCTGCCTTTGTTCCAATACATTTTGGGACATTATCCCCCATAATAATAGGTGCTACTGAAGATTCATAGTTCTTCATTCTGAATCTCTCCCAAAACTTTAGTGAGATGAACTTTATGTAGCAAACCTAAATTAATGCTTGCAAGCAAAATATTATCTATATACAGGACTAAAAGAAATGTAACTTTACTCTCACTGACCTTAAGGTATATTCAATGATTAACAAGGTTCTCAATAAACCCATGTGAGGTAATAACCTTGTAAAAATTTTGTATACCATTGATGAGAGACATATCTTAGTCCATTAATAGATATCCTTAATTTGCAAGCTTTCTGACTGTTATTAATAAAACCCCTTAAGTTGTCTTATGTACACCTCCTCCTTAAGATCCTTATTCAGGAAAATTGTTTTTCACATCCTTTTGATATAGCTCTAAAACAAAATGAGCTACTCATACCATGATAATCAATGCCTTCCTTTTGAGTAAGATCATTGGCTACAAGTCTAACTTTATATCGTTCAACATTACCCGGAAGCATCCTTTTAGGTTTTATAAACCCATTTGCAGCCTATGGCTACAACTCCCTTTGGTAAGTCAACAAGATTGCAGACTTGAATTTTAGCCAAAGATTTCATCTCCTCCTTCATGGCATTGAAACACAATGTGAAGTTATCTCCACCCAAAAAGATGTGAAAACAAATTTTGGATCGTCCTTAGGTCCGACATAAAAATCAGACTCCTAGAAGTATACAACATAATCACTAGAGATTGTTGGTCGCCTTATTTTAGAAAATCTTCTTAATCTACTTCATTTACTTTTGACAAAGTCTGAGTAGGTTCATTCTGAACTTGTTCCTTATGAGTTGACTGTTTCTGAAACCGATTGTGCTTGAAGATAATCAATTTGATTTTTCTTAAGCACAATCAAACACCCTTCATGTGAAGGGGCTTCAGTCAACTCTTGTGCTTCCTCTAATTTAATCCCTTAAGGATAAGCACTCCCACTAAGTTCAGCGTTCTCTAGAAATTTTTAATATTAGACTCAACAATTCTAGGACTTAATAAAGAACAGTAAAGCCTAAACCCCTTGGAGTTTACTGTATAACCTATAAAATTCCACTAGTTGTCCTTGAAGCTAATTACCTTAGGTGTGGATTATAAATCCTCACTATAGCAAGACAACCCCATATGTGTAAACAATTTGAACTTGGTTCCATTCATTCCTTAATTTAGGTGTCTTATGTACAACTCTGAATGAAATCTAGTTAAATGTATACACAACGGTTTTCAAGGCTTCACTCCATTAGGAGAATAGAACATTACCTTTCATGTCCCATTTTCGTGTACCTACCATAATACTATTTGCCTCTATCAGATCTTACGATCTTGATTTTCTTTTGTTTTGTTTCTCTACTTCTACCTTATAGGTACTAGAAGCATTAATGCCCAAACCTTATGATTTAGAAGATAGAGATACATAAACCTTATATGGTTATTACCGGAAGAGATAGGATATCTCTAACCATTGAGGCAAGAAGTATGGAAAATGTTACACTTGTACATGATCTCAAGAATTTAAAAAATCCTTTTGTTGGCACCTTTATTGGTATAGTTGGTCTGCTTTTCCTTAATGCAATCCACGTAAGTACCAAAGGTAATAAATTTCAAGAGTCATAAAAACTCTATCATTTATCGACCTTTTATTCTTTATAGAGATATATTCCAATCTCCAATGCCATAACATAGAGGATTTTCTCATTCATATGACTCTGCTTTATGTCAACATTTATATGTAAGGATTAATTTTTCAAAAAATTGGGATCTAAATCAATTTTAAATAGACCATTAATTTAATATTCCACCCAAAAATTTTTTATACAATATTCAAATTTGATTTAACAAACTAAAATAGAAATTAAATTTCTAAAAGAATTGTGGAATATATAAAAACATTATTAAGGTCAAAATGACATAACTGAATTTTTAAAATTAATCTATGGATCCCAACAACCTCCAATTGTAAACAAGTATTATTTAGAAAACCCTGCATTATGTTGAGAACGTGGACCGCTAAACCAAATTCAATCCACATAGTCCTTAGGAGAGTCAATAAAAGAGATTCATGACACACTAGGAGTATGAGATTACCTTTATTTCAAGTCATTTATGATACTTTATGCAATCATTCTTTATATGCCCATAATTTTCCTTAGTGTGAGAGAAACAAGTATCTTAATTGCCATAACACTTTGTTGGCACCTTGTTTTCATTCATCAACTATTGGACATGATTGCCTATAAAGGTTTTTCCCTTAACATGAATAACTTTCTGGATTCTCAAGTCTTAATCTCTCATCTTCTTGAACACACATGATCAGAAGTTCCTTAATTGATCAGTTATCCTTATGTGTGCCACAAGATATTTGAAAAAATATCATATTTAGATGAGAGAATAAAATTGACCATAATGACTCAAAAACTCAACCTTTAGGGACTTTATAATGAGCTGTTATGTCCTTCATTTTCATAATGTGCTCAAGCACATTTTGAAACTGTAAAAGGTTTTACTTTAAAGCTTTTCTATTAGGGTGCACGCCAAAGCCTTATTGGAACTCACTAAATGTTCCTCAATGACCTTTCTTTGGCCTTAAAACATTAAGGAATAAAATCATAATGCTTTCCTTGATATGAGATTTTATGAACGTTGAAACTTAAGCGATTTAAATCACTACAATCGTTCATGTTTAATAATCTCATGTGGCATACTTGATTCCGTGGGAGAAGGTGATTCGTGCACACGAAACGCCAATTCAGTCTCCAAACACCCAAAAGTGAAAAACACATTTTTCTTTTCAGTCAGGAAAAATTACCACTAAGAATTATTGGAACATAAAATACTAATAATTAAAGCAGTAGGAATACATCCATTAACCAAGAAAAATTATATACTTTAATCCTATGAAATAACCTTATTTAAATTAACCAATGTTAATTTAATAGTAAATTTCAACCTACCTGTGGGCAAAGGTGCATCACGCATGAAATTTACTCTTTATTAATAAGACTAATAAATTTAGCATTAATAAATAAAATTTTCCGTACCTGTGGGCCTAAGAGAAACTTTATTTTCAATGTTAAATTTACTATCTTATTCTAATTAACTCATAAAAATAAAAACGTCCC
>NC_081548.1:16657783-16697287 GCF_901000735.1 Corylus avellana | reverse complement strand
ATATATATTCATTATCATCATTGTTGTTTCGATAGAGAGAATCTGTGATATGGTAGTCCAATATCATTTGTTTTGGTTATTTTCTTTGGGGAAATTTCTTGTCTAATAAATGTTTTTCTTCTCTGTGCAGTTACAATATGGTATTGATGAGTCGTACAAGTTATCAGTTCTTACATCTGGGAAGCCTTCTTTGTAATTCTTTTTTTGCTGCTTAGCTACATATGAAGTTTAATTTCTTAAGGAACATTGTTGTTGATGTATGCCTTCTTTGGCACCGGCTTAAAAACTTGACAATTATGTAGTTTTCTCATGATATTTTTGAGACTTATTCACTTGTAATGAACTCTATTTCAGACCTTTTAACATATTTAATTAGAAAAAGAGTTATTGAGATAAGCTCTAACTACTGTTATGTTTAGATCAATCATACCAAACAATTTAAACCATTAATCGGCCAAAAGGAAAAGCATTTGATGTTGACGACGACATTCATCAGCAACGACATTTGTCGTTGCTGATGTATGGGTCATCAGCGACAACATTTGTCGTCTCTAATGTGTGCATCATCAGGAATGACATTTGTTGTTGCCGATGTGACATTTGTCGTCGCTGATGATGCTCACATCAGCGACGACATTGACTTTAAGAGGCATTTTTAGTGACAAATTTTGATAATTATTAGTGAAGACATGCAAAGTTGTCGCTGTTTAGTCTTTAACGACAAATTACTTGCAACGACTGGGGGCAACGACCATAGTCGTCGCTAATTAACATTAGCGACAACTTGCGGGCCTTTTAGCGACAACTCAAAGTCGTCGCTAAAGACTGACTTTCCTGTAGTGACATGTGGGGTGACAATGTTCACAACTGGATGAAAAATGCATTTTTCATTGTTTAAATATTTGAATGGATGAGCTTTTTAGTGATTTGGTTAGCCATTTTGGCTAAAAGAGAAAATGGCTAAGCCACTGGAGTGCTCTTAGCAAAACCTTCTCAGTAATACTCGATTCCTTCATTTGCAAATTTATTTGATCATTAGTTGAACTCTTAAGTGTAAAATCCTAATTTACCCTTCTAGTATCTATGACCCTAAAATTTCACAAAGACTCATTTGTGTATTGTCTACATACTATAAACCCCCCCCCCCTCGCGCTTGATGTACCTTTTTTTTTTTTTTTTCTTCACGTTCAATCGGAGTTTGAAAGGGATTGTGATCGAGGCGTTTGGATCCTCTTGTTTGAAAGGCTATCAATCGAGCCTTTGGATGGTAATTGCTCATGTTCGAACACAGCTATTGTTCATCGCCTTCCCCGATTTCTCTTCGCCAAAGCTTCGAATTTTCTTCCATCTGTCACCTCATCGACCTTCCAGAACACTAAATTTGTACTCAAGAACATTAAATTTTAAACATGGTATCTAGTAGAAATTATAGAAAAAGTTGGTGTAGATTATCTATTAGGAAGCTAAAGCTCGAACTATTACAACAGGGAGATTTAGGTAGATTATTGGGAACACTGAACTTTGTTTACAAGTGGGGGTTACCGGCCTCAATCCTCTCTAAATAGTAGTCTTAGGGCCTGTTAGGGATTACGTTTGAGGAGCCTAAAAGTGCTTTTAACACTTAAAAAGTTCGTTTGAAGGAAAAAAATACTTGTTTGGTAAAAAAATTAAAAGCGCTTTTAAGGGTCCAAAAAGCCTAAAAATGGCAAAAACGCACTTTTGCCCAAAAGCTTAAAAATGAAGCTTTTGCCCAAAAGCTCTTTTTGATTTAAAAGCTCTATTTCTTAAACGCAATCCTAAACAGGCTCTTAATGTCACTATTATTATATTATGAGTTTATTAGTTTTACATATAACAGTGTCTTTTGATTAGAGCATTCACATCCGGCTCAATAAATATTTAGCTAAAAAACACATTTTTTTCTATTTTAGCTACCCACTTTTTCGAATCATCTACATCCAGTTCAACATTTTAGCTATTCACTTTCACTTTTCTATATAAAATATTATTTTTTTATCTACTTTTCTTATTCCAAAGGAAGAGAGAGTAAGAATACTTTTATTATTAATTTAAATAAGGATTTGTTGAGTTACAGTGCTCAGTGAATTTGCTTAGCACTGTAGCAGCTCAACAAATCCTTAGTCATTTTATTGAGCCGGATGTTGAACATTTTTTGTTACATTGATAATTAAAATAGCCAAAAAGCTAATTTGTTGAGGCCAATATGAATGCTCTAGCATTCACATCCGCATCAACAAATGTTTAGCTAAATTTTAGCTAAATGATCACATTTTTCTATTTTAACTATCTACTTTCGCAAAGCACCTATATTTGACTCAGCATTTTAGCTATCAACTTTCATTTTTTTCGTTTAAAATATTATTTATTTATCTACTTTCCTTATTCTCAAAGAAGAGAGAGCTCAATATTAGATTTTTTTTTTCTTATTATTATTAGATATGCATTGTTGAGCTACAATGCTCAACAAAGTTGTTGAGCACTGTAACTGCGCAACAAACGTTTGGTTACTTTGCTGAGCTAGACGTAGAGTGTTTTTACCAACGTAGCTCAATAAAGTAGTCAAAAGGTTATTTTGTTGAGCCGGATATGAATGCTCCTGTACTAGTTTTCCTAATTTCTTTTTTATTGTCTTAGTACTAATTAAGTTACAATGGTTGATTTGTTATAAAAATTATATTCAACAAGTTAGATAGAAAAGTTCATAAATCAAATTGTCACATGTATCAAATTGATGGATGATATGTGTTAAAGCTATTATTTCTTTTCATTTTTTCTCAAAAAGAGTTAAATTAAAGGAAAAAATACATATACTCCCTTCAAACTATAAGGTAATTTGTAATGTTCCTCCAAACTTTCAATTGAAGCAATGTCCCTCTATGTACCAAAAATGACAAAATTACATTTAGAAAAATTTAGAAAAAATACCAAAAAAAAAATCAGAAAAAACATTAAAAAAAAAATAATAGTGACCCACCCAGGGCCATTGTAGGTTACAAGAACCATAGTTACCGTGTTTTTTTTTCTTTTTCTTTTTCTTTTTCTTTTTCTTTCTTTTATATTTAAAAATGTATTTGTCTTTTTGAGAATTTGTACGACTATTTTTGTCTTTTTGTGAGACAAAATGAGTAAATTACAATTTTTAGTAGTTTGAAAAACAACATTGCTTCAATTAAGAATTTATGAAAACATTGCAAATTCCCTTATAGTTAGAGAGATATAAATACTTGTCCCTAAATTGAAAGAAAAACTTTAAATAAATTCAGGATTGTAAGAGTAGCCATCCTTATTTCCTCCATTTATGAGTAAAGGTAAAAGTCAATATATAATGGTTGTATTCATTAGTCCTTGGGCAGAAATTTCGTACAAATTGGTTTGAAAAATATTTCTTGAAAATTGGTTTGAAAAAAATTTCAATCAATCTAGTCTAATAAGTGGCAAGTTTCATCTTTCACATATTTTTTTTAATATTTTAACCGTCGTTTATTGTCAGTTCACTAATCTAGAAACCTAAACATTAATTTTTTAAAAACCAAAAAATGTTGAATGACACTTATCACTTATTAGGGTAGGTTGAAGGAAATTTCCTCCAAACCAGTTTGGAGGAAATTTTTTGTCCTTAGCCTTTCCTCTCAATAAAAGCTCAACAGATGGAGCATGTCGTAAACTCAGGATTAAGGTTTTAAGAAGTAATGATATAAAATGAAGATTATAGTCTTCTCAAATATGATGTGATTTTTAAAATTATCAATAAATTAAAATTTAGTAATAATTATCTCAAATTTAATGGTAATTTTAAAAGTTACATTACATTCGAGAAGAGTCAAAAAAGGATTAGAATCCTTCTTATATCATAACTCATTTTGAGATGGGTAATAAGGGTGTGCTTGAGATTGTAATTTTGCAAGAATAATATGCGTTTTTAAAAAAATATCGCAAAACGTAAGATGTTTAGTATTGCAATTTAAAAAACACTTAATCTAAAATAAGAAAAAAAAATCTGTGATTTCTATTAGCATGTTAGGAGGTACTTATTTGAAAAAACGCAAATTTAAATAAAAATCACGATTTTGCATAACAAATATTTGATTAAAAAAAATATTTTTTAACATGTTTTACCAAACGCCATAGTAATTTTAAAAAGTAGTGATTTTAAAAATACAAATTTTAAAATTTCACTTATTAAACCGCAATCCCAAACAAAACCTAAATAATGCGCGCACTCTCACATTCTTACTCTATTGTCAATGGTACGATTTTGTCCTTGCTCTGACGTTGTAGTAAACTAGTGTTCGAAATGTCGATTTTGGCTTTGCCTTAGGTGAGGTAACCAAAACCCAAGCAAGGCCAAAAGCGACATTTGACATACACCAACGGCTAGGATTCAGTTATATAAACATCGCCAACATTGGACCGTCGATGGAATCCTCCACAAAACCCTAATATCACTTCATTGCTCTCTCTCTCTCTCTGAAGCTTTGGCGAGCCGCTGAACCGACCCTCTCCCAGCGATCTTAAAGTAACTCTCTTTTCTCTCTCATTTTCTGCGTTTTTCTTAGCATTTTCGAATCGCTTCTATTGCTGTGAGATGTTTTGCTCTTATGAGATCCAGATACGCTTAGTTTTCTGAGCACCCAAACTGGACTTTTTATGTGAAACGAAGTCACGGGTCTCAGTTTGTTGTTTATGAGAGACCGACCCTTGTACTGTTTTTGCTATATTTTGTAGAAAGCAGTGCTTGTTTGTTTCTCTGGAAAATATTTGCAGTAAATGTTTGTCTATCTGCTTTCTGGATTGGAAACTAGGAGTAGGAATGAAAGCTTCTGAAATTTTTAAGGGACGGCGGTCTTTTGAATCTGATTTGGCTGAAAAGAACTCCGAAGAAAGTTTTGTATGGATTTGTCTTTGTTTGGCAATTTCTCTGTACACCCATTTTGCTTTCACAAAAATAAGATGGGAGTCTTAGAAGGGAAATAAATTTTGCAAGAAACTCATGGAGTAGAATTCGCTAGCAAAACAATTGGGTTGTCTAGTTTTTTGTTATTGAGTTAAAATTATTGTGGTGAAGCACTTTATATTTTTGGTGCTTTGTGTCCCTTCAGATACAGAGAGATGGGTGTAGAAGAAGCCAAGGGAGGACCGGTTGTTCCAGAATCTGTTTTGAAGAAGCAGAAAAGGAATGAGGAATGGGCTTTGGCAAAAAAGCAGGATCTTGAAGCTGCGAAGAAAAAAAGGGTTGAGAATGGGAAGCTCATTTATAAGAGAGCCAAACTCTATGCAAAGGAGTACGATGAGAAGGTATAGGAAGTCATAGTTGTAGTTAGTGCTTGATATGTGCTTTGATATCTCTGTTTTGGTATTCTATTTGCTTAAATGGATTCTCTAAATATTTTTATTAGCAAATGGAGCTGATTCGGTTGAAGCGAGAGGCAAAACTTAAGGGAGGGTTTTATGTTGACCCAGAAGCCAAGCTCTTGTTCATTATCAGGATCCGCGGGTATGCCATTTATGGTATTGCTGTGATTCATGTACTTATTCTTGATGCCAGAGTGTTGATTCTGTTTATTATAAATTTTGAAACTTTCAGTATCAATGCCATGGACCCTAAGAGCAGGAAGATTTTGCAGCTTCTGCGTTTGAGACAGGTAACACCACATCCAAATAAACTCTTTGTATCAGGATTTTCATTATATATAATGCCTCTAATAGGGTAATTATGAAGCCATCCTGTAGCACACTCTTTGTCTCTGCACTTTGTGATTTCAGATGTTTAATTCTAAGGGTCATTAATACAATTTGTTTGCGTGTTAATAGGGTAAGCAAAAGATGGCCTACCACCAACCAATGCTGTCTTCAATTCTATGCCCTTCTTTAAGAAAATTTCTGGATTTTATGCCCAGATGTCTGTGCTTCTTTGTTTCTTTAAATATTGATTTTGCAAAACAAAGTGAAAACAAAAAAACAAAAAGGGATAGGAAGGAAACATAGCATAGCTGGAAGAATGAGTGAGCTTTTGGAAAATAATTTGATTTTTTTTTTTCAATTATGAAATGCTTTCCGGTTGAGTTATGGTTATCTATTGACTTGTGTGCATGCTATAATAGATTATATAAGGTTGCTTTTGTAATTTTCTTTTTTAGTTCAGTAATTCTGCATAATTTTGCAAACAGAAAACTATTAATTTTTCACCCAACCATAATCAACTGAAGTCTATGCGCTTTTTTCTTGAGATTTTTAATTTTCTGGTGTGGCCTAAGAGTTGTTGGAACAACTTGGGATGTCCTACTTATCATTTGAATTTCTAGAAATGGCACTTTTCTGGCATGTATGCTACAGAATGAGTTCTTTGCTTGTCATCTTGGGCTGTTGTGGTTATCATCTGTTTGGGTGTCTTAATTGAACAAATAGGTGGAACCATCAGCACCCATAGAATAAGAAAGCTATATTGCTTTGTTCATGGCCTCTAGAACTGGTATTCTGTGGATTTACCCATTCCTTATGAAAGAAGGTTGAGAAATTGATATTTCCCTCTGTCGACTATTTTGTTAGACTCATTTCTCTAGTCTATCGTGGTATTTGCAGTAATACTTTTGCTTATGTATATATGGAAAATGAGTTTGAATCAGTAAATTTTCAAATGTGCATTTTTTTAGTATTTTATATACTGATTATGTAGCTGTCAGATCCATACGTATTTTTAAGAATTATAATGATACTCCCTGGGCATGAGGATAAACTGCTTAACCCGTCAGGGTTGAAAGCTCCTGGATTACCTGGTAACTAGTTCTGGCGGGTAAGGTCAATTACTCGTAGGAGTTTGATTAACGGTGAGGATTGTTGTACAGTATGCGTTTGCGACGTGCAATTAATCTTAAGTAAAGTTCTCCTACGTTATAAAAAAATAATAATAATAACGATACTCACTTGGTTAACATTTGTAGATTCCTTTTTCACAAATATTATTAAATTAACTAATGGAAGAGTGTCTTTGGGTAGACCTGTTCGGTTGTGGATTCATCGCCACACTTAGTTAGTCATGGCCTATTTGTTCTGTTCTCTTGTTGGATAGAATGGTAAGAATGATTTAGTCCTTTTGAGGGATCTGGGCTTGTAGGGGAATGTCTGCTCATGTTTGGTTTCCATCTATAGAATGGATGATATTTTGGGTCTTTGTGCAATGCATTATGATTTTCTTTGTGTAGACTGCTCTGGAAAGATGACTTGATGATTGTGTTTAACTTCAAGAGTCTTCTTTTTATTGTTATTTAGATTCTTCAAGATGTCCTAGGTCATTTTCTTTCACCTGCAACCTCTCTCTGTTCCCTATTTTGATTCTATTTTCAAGTTCATAGGGAGGTGATCCCCTCGTCACTGAATTTTCAGTGGCCTGCTATTTCCATTCAGTACGCATATTTCAGGAGTTAGCCTTCTTGTAGAACTTATCTCCTTTTCATTGTGTACTTCTCAAATATTTGTTTCAAAAGAAAGATAGTTGTATTCAATTATCTACCTTTGGTGGTTGCAGATATTCAATGGTGTCTTTCTGAAAGTAAACAAAGCGACAGTGAATATGCTGCACAGAGTTGAGCCATATGTGACCTATGGGTATGCATTTATCTTTCCTACTGTTTTTCTTTCTAATGCGCAATCTGTGGAGGCTATCTAGAGCTTCTCTTATGCTCAATGTCTTGTTAATATAAAGTATATAATTTCAGGTATCCCAATTTGAAGAGTGTCAGAGAATTGATTTACAAAAGGGGATATGGTAAACTTAACAAGCAAAGAATTGCTTTGACTGACAATTCGATTATCGAACAGGTTTGTGGCGTATAGATTAAATAGTAATGTTATTTAATAGATTATTATACAACTGAGATGATACAGCAGCAGATATAAATATATCTTTTCAATTTTTACTGCCACATTATAAAGTTATATAGCAATCGTATAACAGTTATCATGAAACGTACCATTTGTTGCTTAACATTTTGACTTGCAATCACAGGCTTTGGGTAAGCATGGAATTATTTGCATGGAAGATCTCATCCATGAGATTTTGACTGTTGGACCCCATTTCAAGGAGGCAAACAATTTCTTATGGCCATTCAAGCTCAAGGCACCACTGGGTGGTATGAAGAAGAAGAGAAATCACTATGTTGAAGGAGGTGATGCTGGAAATCGTGAAGTTTACATCAATGAGCTCATCCGCAGGATGAATTAGGTTTATTATGCAGAGGATTTTATCCTATTAAAATTTTTGAGATTCTACCTTTTACCTTTTTGTTCATCGATGTTGCGAAACTTCAGAACGGTGTCGTTAGAGCATTTACTTTTTTGCAGTTTGCTGGTTTGACATTGGTTTCTCAGGTTGTGCTAAATTTTATGGAATATCTATTTTAGTAAGGTAAGACAAATTAGTTATTTTTATGATTCAGAGAACGTGCTTTTCTTAGGAGAATAGCTTTTTTTTTTTTTTTTTATTGAAATTTTTTTTTTTGGTATAATAAAGATTAATGATATTAAAGTTCTCAACTTAAATATAAATGATTATAAATAGAAGGGAGACTAAAATCTAATGTGCATGAATTTATTCCATAGATTATTTGTTTTCTTTATGATAAGGGTTTCAAATAGTATACTGGAGTGAATCATAGATTTGATGGAAATTTTTTAAATTTCTTTTTGTTTTTTAAGTACACACTTCCAACTGTCATTCAAACTATTGATCAAGTTGGTTCACGCAAAGTTGTTCTCCGTACAGAAGTTATTCTCGCTTGGTAAATTACTTAAAATTGTCAATATTTTTTTAAACTAGTTTGAAAGAAATTTTTTTCAATTTATTTAAAATAGTGTCAAATGTTTATAAACATTTAAAATATACATTAAATTCTTAAATTTAATGTGTCTTTCAAATATTTATAGACACATGACATTATTTTAGATGGGTTGAAAGATATTTTCTCTATACTAGTTTATATCTTTCTTTTAATGGCAAAAATACATTTTCATAAAAATTATATATATATCAAAAGCCACCTCTTAGAGCACATTTAGAACATGTTGGAGATTGCATTTGATAGCTTAAAAATTATTTTTAGTAGCTAAAATGTCTTGCCAAACAAAAGCTGATTTGTTCTGTAAAAAATTTTAAACACACTTTTTTAACTTGTTTGACTCTAAAAAATGTCAAAACATATTTTTGGGCAAAAACTTAAAAATGAAGTTTTTGCCAAAAAGTACTTTTTTACTTTAAAATTCTATTTCTCAAGCACAATCACAAACATGCTCTTTAGACTAAATTATTTTTGGTTTTCTATCCAAATATTCTCAACAATAACTTTTCTTATACCATTTTTTTCTTTTTTCTTTTTTAAATATACGAATGCTAGTTTCTTAGGTACTCATGTTTTTTTTGGCCCTTGGGGTAGTTCGACCACCCCAATGGCCATGATGTGGCACCTCTTAAAATTTTTTAAATTTTTTTATTAGCTTTTTATTATTTTGATTTTGAATTTAAAATTAAGGGTTAAATACTTCAGACCCTCCTAGGGTTTCATAGCTTTTTTTTTTTTCCCTGATGTTTCATTTTTATCACAGGAGGTCCCTATAGTTTTGATAATAGACCAAGTTAATCCTCCATCAGTTGACCATTAGTTGACTTAACAGAATTCCACGTGGACCAATCAAATGTTGACACGTGGTACATACTTAATTTTTTTTTAATTAAAAAAAATGTATTTTCTTAAAAAAAAAAAAAAAAAGATTGGGGGTGGGCTGAAGGTGAGCTTACCCCTCCAGCCCGACACTGAGGGTGGCCTTTTGGCCATGGGGATAGCCCTGGCCACTATCGTAGGATGGGGGGGAGAATTTGAGGCCACCCGCGAACTGAGGGAGTGGCTTGGCTCCTGACCACCATTAGAGTGGTTACATTACTAACCCCGTGAGATAGAGTGTGAGGCCACTAAATGGCCAAAAGCCACCAATCTTTTTCTTTTTTTTTTTTAGAAAATACATTTTTTTAATTAAAAAAAAAATTAAGTATGTGCCACGTGTCAGCATTTGATTAGTCCACGTAGAATTCTAATAAGTCAATTAACGGTCAACTGAAGGAAGACTAACTTGGTCTATTATCAAAACTACAGGAATTTCTGTGATAAAAATTAAACCCCATGAGAGAAAAAATAAAGTTGTAAAACCCTAGTGTCTAATTTAGTATTTAACCCTAAAATTAAAAATTTGAAATAATAAAAAATCCAACTTGGGTCATATGTCCTTTGCTACCTGGAATTTTGATAAGCAAAATATGAGAGTTTTATTAAATTCTACCGTTTCTCTTTTCATTTTGGGTAGATTTCGGATGATATCAACAATACAATCCAACGTGTAGCTCCCTCCCATTTTGCATGCGAGAGGAGCCACGTGCAGTTGTTCAACAACAGACACGTGCACAGACCACCTGCCATTCTGCTAAGAAAAAGTCCCA
The DNA here is from genome assembly GCF_901000735.1 of Corylus avellana. Lineage (NCBI taxonomy): Eukaryota > Viridiplantae > Streptophyta > Magnoliopsida > Fagales > Betulaceae > Corylus > Corylus avellana. The sequence goes on along the minus strand of NC_081548.1, from coordinate 16,686,786 downwards.
TTCTGGTTCCTGAGTCTCGTCGAGATTAATATTTCTCTCTACCAGTCCAACCACCGTCCACGCACGCGCACTGCGCACACAGCGAACGATGGAGGCGAACAAAGAGAGAAGAGAGCAGGTGGAGAAGAAGAAGGAAGAAGAAGAAACAAAGAAGAAGAAGAACGATGGTCGTCCTGATCAAAGCGCAACGGACACGCCGGCGCCGGCGGGCTTGGATCCGACGGCTAAGACACTGATTCGTGAGTCCATCATTACTGAGGATGGTGGAGGTGGAAAAGCAGCCGATGATGTTCTTGCCTTCTCCCGCTCTGTTCAGAAAATCGACTCCTCTCTCGATTGAAAATTGTTATATATATTACGACATGTGTCCGGTTTTTTTTTTTTTTCTTCGTTGTTTTTGTATTTCCCATCTTCCAACACTATCGAAATGAATCCTGTCCAATGAATTCCCTCTCCACCTTGGATTTGGAAAATATGACATTTTCAAAAAAAAAATCATTTGAAGCTCTTTGTCACGTTTAAACAAAACAAGTAAATTTGATATTTGAAAAACTAAAAGTTGTTTTTCTCGAATTTAGACCCTTAAATATAATAAGAGTTAAATACTTTATTCGCACTTATAGTTTAATTTTAATTTTTAATTTTTTATTCTTATAGTTTACCAAATTTTTTGGTATGTCTCCTAAAGTCATTTGCTTAACATAGAGATGTGTCAAATTTAATGGAATGTTATATCAGCACCAAACTATATATTAATAGTTAATATATAGTTTGACATGTGTTTAATAATTAATTAATTAAATAAAAAATAATTTTTTTAAAATTAAAAATATTAAAAAATTATATTTAATTAAATTTTTTAAAAAAGTTGGGTGGTTCAAAATATTAAATTTAATATTTGACTGATCTCAATCCCTACATCTTCACCTAATCCTTAGGTGGTCGAAAAAAGACAAAAGACAAAAGAAAAATGCATGGGAAATAGAGCCAAAAAAAGAAAAAGAAAAAGAAAGGAAAGGTCAAGTCACCGACAGGTATGACGTGCGTGGAGGAACTGGGAGAGAGCACGTGATGTTTAGCTACGTTTGGGGTGGGAAAGCCTCGCACTGTAGCTGGAACGGCACTGTTCTAGCTACAGAGCTGACATGTAGTCAGTTTTTTTATTATTTTTTTTTTAAGCAAAATAGTAAAAAAAAAAAAAAAAAAGACAAGGAGAGGAAAATGGGGTGTTCCAGCCACTTGGCACGGCAAAATAGGTGTGGGACCACCCCATTTTGAAAGTAACTCCGACCACTGGCGGTAGCTCTGGGGGTGAGGCCGAACCCACCCGTGGCCAGGAGGTGGTCAGGCCACCTCCTTGGCCCAAAAAAAAAAAGGATAAGTGCATTTGGGGGTGGCGGGGACCACCCCAAAGAAGGTGAGGTGGTTTCGGCCACCCCTCCTTTTTTTTTTTTTTTTTTTTGGGCCAAGGGGTGGCCCGGACCACCCCAAAGAAGAGTGAGGTGGTTCGACCCGCCCCACGCTGCGGCCGGTATGGGGTGGCCCGAAACCTACCAACCAATGCGACTCTTCTACGATCACGCACGAATTGCGGGGTGGTCCGATACTATGGCCACGAGAATGGTCGACTCACCGAACTCGACTGCTGAAATCGACCAGCCAAAATGGGGTGGTCAGAGCCACCCATTTTTTATTAAGCTGGGCACCACCCACTCTTTTCCTATTTTAATATTTTGCCCAAAAAATAAAAAAACTGACTACATGTCAGCTCTGCACTGTAGCTGAAACAGTGCCGTTCCAGCTACAGTGCGGAGCTTTCCAACCCCAAACGTAGCTTTTGGTTCTAGGAATTTGGCATTGAATCCACGTTTTTGGGGGGATGTGATGTTCTGGATTTTTGAAAATTTGATCAAACTCATGTTTGTACCGAAAAATGATTAGACATTTGAATTTTTTTTTTTTTTTTGGATTTAGACTACCAAGTTCTTAAAACAAATGATTACCAGATCAATTGTCATAGTTATCCGCTGTGTTTGGTGAAGGGTTGAATCGGATTGGACTTAAAAATTTAAAAAAAAAATTCTAATATTCTTACTTTTTATATCATATTAATAAGTTTTTATTACTATTCAAATAAAAAAATAACTACAAAATAAATTTTTTCACTTTTTTATATAAAACATTCTTACTTTTTTCTTTCATATTAATTAAATCTACTACAGTATCGTTCCACTCTATTTTTCTATTCTATTGCCAAACATAGCTATCGATATTAAAATAACCAATTTTTAACTTTTGAAATAATTTTTCAAAAGTAAAATTACTCTAGTGACAATGACTAGTGCATTTATGAGACCCAACAACACGTGTTCACCTTTCATTGAGTAATGCTATAAATCTTCTTAGAGTCATCCTAAACGTGATGTGATTTTTAAAATTACTGTTAAATTTGAGATGTGATTTATAGACTTTTGATTTATTTGTGATTTTAAAAGTCACATCACATATAGGATGACTCTAGATTTTTTTTTTTTTTTTTTGTAAAATAAGTAAATAATTTGAAGAGTTACATCTATCCTCAATCTATGCAATGGAATATATATATATATATATATATATATATATATAAATCAGAGGCCTATTCACACCTATATAACTTAAACACTCTTTAACATAACTTAGTAATAAAAATCAACATTGGTCATAGACCCAAAAAATCAAAATAGATATTCAAATCATCAAATAGAAAAGAGGTAACTTATGTACATAAAATAAAGTCTTATGAGTCTCAATCAAAGTTTATAAAAGCGAGAGAGCCTTTTTCTCAGCCTCCATATGGTCTAGGCCACCATCTCCAGCCTAACCAAATCATCAATTGAAAATCTTTCTACGTGGCCCTATGAACCACCTTTTAAATCCTGGTCAGGAATATTTAATTTAAAATAGGGTGTAAATTGACAGCGTCAGAGTTTGAACCTAAGACCTCTAATTTTGATACCAAATTAAATAATTAATATCTCAAAAACTTAAACTAATAAAAATAAGTAAATTTAAACATTTTAATCGGTACTCTAACAACATGAAACATGTCAATATGTAGTAAATTCAATTTTTATAAAAATATGATAAACCATATGCAATAAATATCATGCTATAGTGTTTCTGACAAGTAAACAAGGTAGTAGTGGCGGAGCCACATGTAGGCCAATGGTTGCATGGCCCTTACAAATTGTTGAAAAATTTATACCAATTTGCTGATTAGTAAGAAAAAGTTTGAACCCTATTAGTTAATGGCCCCGCACTTCTTGTTTTTACCTTTTTAGACTTTCGGTAAGACTACTATTTTTTTGGAAAGGAATCAAGCGATATATAAATCAAAACAACTTAGGTACAACGCTCTACAAAGATATGTCTAAAATGCAATTAGGAACTTTGTCAATAAGGACTTGTTCCACACTACAAGATAATGCTTCCTTCGTCAGGCTATGAGTTGCACATTAAGATTTCTTCTAACATGATTAACTTTCCAGATTTGTAGACAATTAAGCAATTCCCTTGCCTCCTCCATAAGATGACCGTAACGGCTTCAATTTATCCCATCCTTATTAAGAGCCTGCACCACTAAGAGGAAGTCACCCTCTAGAACCACCATATGAAAACCCAATTCCCGACTCAATTTAATCACCCTTAATGTTGCTGCTACCTTCGCAATATCGGACTCGACGATGTAGTCTTTTGGCGCTACCATAGTCGTCAACACCTCTCCCTTCCCATCTCTAACAACCACACCGATACCCATCTTCCTTCTACTCTTATCCACAGTCGCATCCCAATTTATTTTAACAAACCCATTCTTAGCAGCTTCCCATCGAATGTCATCTGTAATCACCCTCTCCATTTGGCATCTTTCCGAGGGTTAGCTAATTCAAATGCCTCCAGAGACTCCGGGGCACACTCGATTACACTATAAGGAGGACTAACTTTCTTCCCATAAACACGGGCATTCCTACGAAACCATAACATTCTAGCCACAACCGCCATGAGCTCTATATCTTCCTTACCCAAAAATTGAAAAAGCTCCTCCAATATGAAAACAAACTCCACATTCTCGATGCTTCTTTTTTGGATTTTACTCCCACACCTACTCCATATATCCTTCGTAGCCGGGCAACTCCAAAAGATATGTCCCGTGGTTTCTACCTCCACTTCACAGGTGGGGCACAACAGGTCCTTTGTAATGTTCCATCGAAACAAATTTGCTTTGGTGGTTAGAGCATTGAGACATGCTCTCCACATAAACACCTTCACTGCGTTAGGTGTGTTCATCTGCCAAATTTGTTTTCACAAAGAGCTTTGTTGTCCCATGCGAGAGCATTCCCCTTTATTCGATAAAAGTAACTCATGATGGAGAAGATATGCACTCCTCATAGTGAACTCTCCATTAGTTAAGGGTGTAAAAAATTACCGGGAAACCGGTTTCCCGATTTCGGTTTGAAAAATCCAAAAACCGGGTACCCCGGTTTTTATCGGGAATACCGAAACCGGGTTTATATTTTATTAAATAATATTTATATATTATTATATTATATATATTAATATTTTTTAATTTTTTTACGCTTAGGTTTAGGTCTCCCGTCTCCGGTTCTCACTTCTGCCCTAAGTCCCCTTCATCTTCTTTTCTCACATCATGCCGCAAGCCCTCCTCTTCTCCATTTTCTCCTCTAGTCCTCTTCTTCATTTCACTTCTCCATTTTTACTTTTTATTGTTTTAATGTTTTCTTTATGTAGCTAATTTAAAATGATTTTTAGGGTATTTTAAAAAAATTGAATTTTTATTTTCTGAGGTCTATATAGGCAAAAACATTGATTTTTTAGGATTTTTGGGCTTTTTTAGGTTTATTTTTTAATTATTTGGAACAGTCACAACAAAGCCTCTTTAATTTAAACAAAAAGACTACTAGATTTTATTTATTTATTTATTATTATTTTTTTAAAAAAAAAAAAAAATTGGCTTATTTTAAGCCCAATACCTAAAATAAGCCCAAAAACTAATTTTCTTCAAAAACCGGTTACTGGACCGGGTAAAACCGAAACTGGCCAATAACCGGGACCCCGGTTAACTGGGGTCCCAATTCCGGTTTCCCAAAACCGAGAACCGCGGTCCGGTTCCGGTTTTGATAAAAGACCGGAAAATCGGACTGGGTTGACACCCCTACCATTAGTAGTAGCATTCCAAATCGGTATGTCACTACTAGTGATAGAGCCAATAGGAATTTGGCATGTAGCCTCAACCGTACCCACATCAAATAGTTCTCGTAGCCTATTGGGTTGCCATTCATTGGAGGTCCAATCAATGAGTACCTCGACCCGCGCTTCCTTATCAATCTCAGCTCTTGGAAGTAGCCTGCCTAGCTCCCTGTACCTAGGAAGCCACTTGTCCTCCCAAATACGTATCTGTCTTTTATTTCCCACCCTCCATTGTAGACTCGTTTCCTTCTAAGACATTACAAAATGAATTTATTCATTTACATGTAGATGTTTTATTATAGAATGTCAAAAATGTGTCCTTTTAAGAAGTTGAGAGAGAATTTAGAAACGTTATAAGCTAAATAGGTATATTATCCTATTGATTTTTTCCCCCCTAAGCATAGATTATTAATTTGAGATTTCAATTGAAGTTTTTTAAATCTTACATGCTTAATAATTTCAAGAATTAGTAAAGACAAAAAAATTAAAGACATATTATCTTATAAATAAATTGATTCGTCTTATTTTGACTCTTTTAGTGTCTACAACGACTATTGAACTAGAATTTTTCATCAATAAAAGTTTAAGACTTTGATCCCAACAAAATGGAGGATGAATTTTTGACAAATAATTTAGTTATTTATTTTGAAAGATAAATTGCTAAGTGTTTCAATTCAAATTAGATACTTAATGGTTTTGTACTTTTGTTTCTTTAAAATATGATAGATTGCAATTCTAGACTAGTTAGTGTTTTTGTCTTTTTTACTAGTGCCGACAAATTAGATTGTTATCATATCTAATTTAGCACATATTAATAAACTTTTATAAATACAACTTTTGTGATATACATTGCAAGGTAGAAAAATCATGTTAATGCTTTTTTATAATAATAATAATAATATATAATATCACATGTATCTCAAGTATTAATTATTCTTTATATTATTATTATCTATTCATATCAATAACTCTCTTACGATAAGGTTTGTAGGGTCTTGGTGAAATGCAATATCTAGGTATCACTAGCCACCACGTGGAGGATGCAGTCATTTACTTTATTTTATCTTCCTCTTTCCAAACTGTTAATTAAATTAAAGAAAAATGAGTTGGCGAAAGAGGAAGGGGAACAGAAATTCTATCAAATGACATGACAGCGTGGGTCCCATGATCTAAAATATTACAATTTTTTTAATGCAAAGTTGGATGGATTGAGATCCGGCAATAGAGGGAGAATTGTTGGATTTTTTTTATAAAATTTTGGTCATTAATTTTTATTCAACGGTTACAAATTCGTCACGTGTCTCACATAATATGAAATAATAAAATATTATTTAAATTTTAAAAATAAATATAAAATAAAATAATAAAATAATTTATTAAAAAATAAGCCATCCCAGCTTAGCCTATGGGGTGGCGTTGGCCACCCCTACGGCCATGACACCACCTCTAACTAGCCTTTGACGATGGCATCGGCTGAGTTGGAGTGACCAGTCACCTCCTAAGAAAAAAATAGAGTGGCTAAACCACTTCATTTTTTTTAATAAATTATTTTATATTTATTTTTAAATTTTAAATAATATTTTATTATTTTATATTAAGTGAGATACGTGACGAATTTGTGACTATTGAATGAAAATAAATAGTCAAGATTTCAAAACAAATCCACTAGCAACTCTCACTATATTGCCGGTATCTTAATCTTTTTTCTTTTTTTTTTTGTCTTTTTATATGTTCGCACAGGAAGATTTAAACTAATAATCTCCTCTTAATTAAATATCATCCTAGCCGATTCAACTGCCCCGTTAAAGACCCTTGAATCTCAATCCTAATTCCTAACCCACAACCAACGTTGTTTAATGAAAATAAGTTATAGCGACAAAGAAGAAAACTAACTAGAAATTGCGAGATAACAGGAGTGGCCCCTCGTGCAACACGGCTGTAGCTTAGGTGGCGAGGTTGTCGGGTCTTTAATTAGGTGGGTTTGCACCTTTTTCTTAAAAAAACCATTTACCAAAAGAAAGACCCATAATCATTCAAATTTTATGTTCTCACCCACCATCTAGTCCTACGTGCTACAAGTATTGCTCTTAGCTTGCTTTAGTTTTGATGCCATGGGAAATGCTTATACTTTCACCACCCAAAAACTGTAACATGCAGAGAATTTAGCAATGATTTGGGTACGTAGAGAATTTTGTGACGCTCTACAAATAATAGAGGTGAAAGATTTAGTTTAACTGTTTATCGCCTATAGACCGTGCAACAAATTACTTCTAACTGTCGATAGGCGAAATAAAAATATTGGTTAGACACCGACTAAACCGATAACCTAAAAAAATTAGTAAATACATTATGAAAAAGAAGGACAATATTGAAGTCAGTATGAGCAGAAGTAAACCAAAATCTTCAATTATGGTATTTGAGACATTAAAAAAGAAGCGAATTGTCCGGCGAAGGCGACAATCCAACAATCACTCGAGCAAGGATGAAAGATTTTCTTGTCTTTGTTCGTAATATTGTACGGTTGAACGTATACGTTATCTTGATTTTAATGAAACCCTGAAGTTTTATGTTGGAGAGATCGTTTTCGAAAAATCATTTGAAGTTGCTGGATGGGGCCAGGGAGAATGGGGATCCGGAAACGAGAGAGAGAGAGAGAGAGAAGAGGAAAGAAAAGAAAAGGCATGTTTGGATCTCTCGTCTTCGCAATCAATGCACCCAAACCGGTATAACACCGGAAACCAGGGGCATCATCATCTGCAATTCATAAATACATGACAAATTAGAGCCTCTAATGGCACACAAATCCTCATCCATTCAACAAAACCAAGAAATTTTTGCTGCTAAAAACACAAAAAAAAATCATATATACAAAAATCCCAGTTTCCATGAGAGAAATCACTGGTAATTCAACTCCAAGCGCCTGGCACACAGAGTACAGAAATACTTCCTCTTGATCTTGAAGCAGACGGGCAGAAAACAGAACTTCCACTGCCGCTCCACGTCCATGGCTTGCACTTTTCCTTCACAGTGAGGGCATGATCCGGGTGCTTGCTGCCTCCCCAACTCCGTCTCTTCTTCATCACACACAAACAGAAACCACATTTCCTTCTTTCTTTCTTTCTTTCTTTCTTTCACCCACACAACTTCCTCTGCTCTGCTGCACAGATGGGGCGACCTTGCTTGGATCTGAGATTTAAACTCTACTTGTATTGGGGTTGGAAGGGGAAGGGGGAACTGCAATACTGAAGCCTCGTAATGCTCGTGGGGGAGTATTTATAAAGAAAGGGAGTTGTCATGGGAGAGAATATTCCTTTGGAAAAGTTCTAGGTTTTACTAGCCCTTTTCCATGGTTTCAACTTTCAAGCTTTCTTCCTTTTTAAGTTTTTAGTCGTTACAATTTTTTTTTTTTTTTTTTTTATTTTCCCTTTTTTTCCGACACGTGAAATTTTTTTCAACCCACTCGATTTTCTAAATTAGTGAAATTTTAATAAATGACTATTAAAATATTAAAAAAAATATGTGAGATATGACACTTGTCACTTATTAGAGTAGATTGAAGGAAATTTTCTCCTAACCAGTTTGGTAAAAATTTCTGTCCTTTCTTTGTTTTTTGTTTTTATGTTTTTTTTTTTCTATTACACTTAGGGCCCGTTTAGAATTGCGTTAGAAAGTTTAAAAAATATTTTTAGTACTTAAAAAGCTGTGCCAAACTGTTGGGTGGTCTTGGGCCTCTCTCAAGTCTCAACCCCAAAAGCAATCTCCCTCTCACACATCGGGCCCTAGGTCGAAGGGGCGACAACCCGTTTCTCCCGTGGTGAACTGTTGGACTAAAATTTGTTGGTAAACCTAAGCTCTAATACCAGTGTTGGGTAGTCTTGGGCCTCTCTCAACCCCAAAAGCTAGCTCAAGAGGTAAGATTTTTTCTCGCACTTATAAAGTAACCACCAGCTCATTTCACAACAGATATAGGATAACCCTAACACAAACAAAAGTTAACATGTTTAATAAAAAATTTTAAAAGTACTTTTTTTACTTTTTTTACCCTAAAAATGGCTAAAATGAAGCTTATATGACTTCTTTGTTTTTTTTGTTTTATTTTTATTTTTATTTTTATTTCAAAAGCATTTAAAAATGAAACTTTTATAAAAAAAAAAAAAACACTTTTTAAATTAAAAGATCGACTCTTATTAGCTTATCAATTACACTCATTTACACATTGTTTATATAAATTACAACCTCGTCACATATGATCTCATTTGACTACTAAATATTGGCGGAAAAAAACTCTTTAGTTAGTCGAACACATTATTAAATCAGACATAAAAAGGAACACGTGAGTGATGAAAATGCCTTGAATTTATAAAATAACTTAAATATTCTTAAAGTTTAACAAAAGTCCAAGAAATGGGAATAAAAATAAATTTAAAAAAAGAAGAAGAAGTAATTAACCACCTTTAGGGGTGGCCAAACCACTCCTCATGTGATTTGAGGTAGTCGAGTCATCCCAAACACACTTTGGGATGGATTAGCTATCACCCAAACACATTTAGGGGTGGCTCGGCCACCTTCCATTTGATTTGAGTGCAGCTTCGGTAGTAATTCGACCATCCCTCTTGCAGTTGTTTTTGTTTTTGGTTAATTTTTATGAGAAACTGACAAAATCTTATGAAAGTCAACTCGTTTTAACACTGCTTTTCAAAAGTTTAAAAACTCGTAATTAAGATAATCAAATTTTCAATTATCTTATTATTCTAAGATTTTCGGTTAAATCTTGTCAAAAATTTCAAAATATTCCTGTTCTTTTTTTTTTTGGTAAAAAATAAAATTAAAAAAAAAAGTTATTTTTTTTTATTAAAAATGAAAAATAAACTCTGGAATCTTTACAAATTTTTTAATTTATTTTTTCTAATAAAACAACATAAGTATTTTGAGAAATTCGACAATATTTAACAAAAAATTATAATAAAATGAGGTAATTAAAAAAAATTAAAAGTTTAATATCTTTAATCGAGAGCTTTTAAACTTAACAAATTACTTTAAAAACCCTTTGAAGTTTAAAAGAATTTTTTTTTATTTTTTTGTACTTTTTTACCTGAAGAACAGGTAAAATTAAGCACATGCACGTCACATGTGTTTTCTTGGTAAGTACCAAAAATTAGTTGTTGAGATGAAAGGAGGTCATGTTACGATTGGTAGTTCGTGGGAGACAATCCATAAATGAGTTGTACTTTGATGAGAGGTTAGTGTAATTATGTTTTTTCTTTTTGTGGCTTTTATATTTGCCTTTAATTGTGTTCTCTTTCACAACAAATGCGCCACGATTTTTTAATTTTTTAATTTGTATCAAATACCTACTGGTCAAACAAAATTGCTTTTTGTCCAACTTAAATGTCAACATTGGATACCCTCCACCATTTATCTATATATATATATTCTTCCGAGGATTTTAAATTTTTCTAATTTGGTCAAACATAATTATAGTTTCGGACCGAATTTTCTTTTAAATTGGGTTAGAAGAACTTTCTTTAATTTGATCTATAAAAATAACATGTGTCTATTTTTTAAATAACATGTAAGATGCACATGAGTTTTTAATATTATTTATTTTAACTTTGTCACTACTATAAAAAAACATGTACATTTCACATGTTCAAATGACACATATTATTTTTATAAACTGAGTTAGAGGAAGTTCTTTCAACTCAGTTTGAAGAAAAACTGTCCCGAAAATTATAAGCAAAACTAGAATGAACTTGAATTTAGGAAAAAAACAAAATAAGCCGCCTAGCATTCATGTATAACATATTAACATTGGTCCACTTTAAATTAAAATTTGTCATCTTTTTTTTTTTTTTCTATGAAAAAGTTGAATTCTTTAAAAGTTGTGGGGTTGCTGTGGAACGAACCGGAAGAAATATAATAATAAAGAACAACAAAGAAACAAATTAAAATACAATAATTTAACTTGGTTCACCCAAATTTCGGGCTACATTCACATAGTTGCTGTAGCTTTGACTATAAAGGGGGAAAAAAAAAAAAAATACCACTTACAATGATGATCTTCTTAAAGAGTTTAGTTTATGATAAATACGTAGAGTGAGAGTCACTCTATTCAACTACTGCTAATTAACAAATATGTCATCACTTTATGAAATTTTTATAAATTTACTCGAGTCGAGGTTTTTATCTTCTGTTATGCTACACACTCACTCAAACGACCGTCAAGAGAGACTCAAACTGGTTTCTATTTAATAAAAACTTAGGTTGACCTGTCATGACTTTTTTCCCATTTTTAATCCTCTACAACTATTTAATTCCGCATAGGGTTCAATCTTAGGGTTCTAATAGTCGTTATAATAATTTATAGGGGTAATTATCTTTTTTCGCATCAACTACAACGTATTATCACTTTATCTCCATGAACTAACAATTCTACTATCCGGTCCCATCAAACTACCATTTTGTACCTAAAACCCCCATTCCGTCAATCAAAGGCGTTAACTATGACGGTTAACCTGTAATTTTGGCCTTATGAACTACAATACATTGTCACTTTGCCTCCTTAAAGTACAATGTATTTTCACTTTGTCCCCATGAATTATAACACATTGTCACTTTGATCGTCTGAGTTAACGTCTTTGACTGACAGAGGAGGGTTTTGAGCACGAAATAGTAGTTTGATGGAGTCGGACAGTAGGGTTGTCAATTCATGAGAGCAATTGTTGGGAAAATTGATAATTAATTGGTTATCAATTTCCCACCAGCCCTTTATGCGAAAGACAAGTTTGAAAATAAAACGCACAAGAACACACCAATCACACACATACACAAAGAGTTTACGTGGTTCGGCAATATGCCTACGTCCACGGGGCGTGATCCGGTCTCCTTCTTTACTATTGAAAAATATTGAGTACAATGATACAAGCCTGAACCGCTCAAGTTTAATATCCCAAACCCAAGCCCTTAACCCCTTGTACACCCCACTCAACTGTCCCTCTCAAATACCTAATAAAGAAAAGTCACAAAGTGTTCTCACCAATTTGGATTTTCCGGATCTCCACTTAACCAAAGGACTGCATGTCCTTTTATAGTGGCTAATCACGAAAAATATGAGAACAATTTTAATCCAATTGCTACTGGGAAAACGAAACCATCATGAATACAAAGTCTTTTCCATGATGAAGATAAGCATTGCAACCCACATGTTTATCCACACACGTTTTCTCCAAAAAATCAAATTCCAGTTGTTCTTGGACTCCTTTTAAAACTAACCTTATCCTCTTGTAGATAAATATGACTTGAGCCCACCAACTTGAATATTGATATTTTCCAGCAATTATCTTCACACTTGTTGACAATTTGAGCCATTATCAACACTATTTAATTCCGCATAGGGTTCAATCTTAGGGTTCTAATAGTCGTTATAATAATTTATAGGGGTAATTATCTTTTTTTCCATCAACTATAACGTATTGTCACTTTATCTCCATGAATTAACAATTCTACTATCCGGTCCCATCAAATTACCATTTTGTACCTAAAACCCCCATTCCGTCAATCAAAGGCGTTAACTATGACGGTTAACCTGTAATTTTGGCCTTATGAACTACAATACATTGTCACTTTGCCTCCTTAAAGTACAATGTATTTTCACTTTGTCCCCATGAATTATAACACATTGTCACTTTGATCGTCTGAGTTAACGTCTTTGACTGACAGAGGAGGGTTTTGAGCACGAAATAGTAGTTTGATGGAGTCGGACAGTAGGGTTGTCAATTCATGAGAGCAAAGTAACAATGCGTTGTAGTTGATGGGAGGAAAAAGTAATTACTCATAATTTATATTTCCCAAAAAAAAAAGAAGCTGGATTTATTAAAATTTCTTAGTAATTTGGGTATGTAGTATACGAAGAGATCTATCATGAAATTTCTTTGTCCAATTAAGTGGCTAAGTAGCTCAAAATGCATTTGAACATTTGAATCTTATACAAAATCTCTCACATTATCTGCCTAATTTGCTAAAAAGTAAGTTATGTCGGCACAATCCTACGTGGAGCACAATTTTAGGAGTAAGAACTCTCATCGGATAAGAAAGCTTAAAACAAAACAGTGGAATTGTCCCAGTTGTGTCATGAATAAAAAACGTTTGGAAATAAAATTAATAAGACAAGAAAAAGACACGACAATGAAAATGTGCTCACGACACGTTAAAATAGATATCGATTCACCTAGTCAAATAGAGACGGCCACGCCGGCGCCGGGGCCGACAGATCTGTGGACTCCACTAGCCGTTGGCCTAGTGGGCACCACCACTGACGCCGACAGTCCAGATTGACACCATTTTTACTGTTGATAGCGGTAATTCCTCCGTTTCAACTGTCCGTCTCGTTTTCAAATTTATCCTTAAATTTTGTAGGATTGCCGTGTAAGTCTTATAAATTAAATAATAAATTTTTAAAATATATGAATAAAAATAATAACATTTCTTTTTTACAGTTTTATCTTATTTTTATTAACTTAAAATTTTAAAATAGGTGGTGATTTAACACATCACACGCCACAACGTCTCTCAAATTATTAATTAAGGATTATAGAGTAAATTTCCTTAAATTTATCAACAATATTAATGGAACTGATATTTATATTGAATTCTTCAAAGAAATACTGTTGATAATTATTGATAAAGTAATTTAATAGATTGTTATATACCTCAATGTCATTGGAGTGAAAATTACGAATTAGATCAACATTCTAATAAAAAATAATGATTAATTTTAACTGTTACATTATATCAATTATATAATAATTTACTGTTTTCAAGAACAGAGGAAGGGAGACTGACAGGGCAAGCCTCCCCCAAATGACAACAAAATTTTTTTTTTAAGGAAAAAACAATTTTTTATGATTATTATTATTATTTTTTTAAATTTTTGGCTAATGGGCCATGCCCATTAAATTTTTTAAGCCATGACTCCTGCCTATTTTTAAGGCTGGCTCCATCCTGACTGTTTTTATACAAATGATAAAAAAAAAAAAATTGAATATAAAAATATTTTAAAAATATCCACTAAAATAGTTTAAAAATTATAATTATTCTTCGTACGCCTGTGAGGTGCTAACTTTAACGTAAGCGCCGACGTGGATTTGGATGAAAGTTGCAAGAGCGCTACGTGGTGCTTTTGTCCTGAAGCGTGGGAGAGTCTTTTCGAGCCTTTAAGTATCTTCATTATTAATTAGACTCCGTTGCAGCCTACGAGAGATATAATATTATAAATTGATAAAATCTAGACATCTTTTTGGGATTTTGTCCATTAGCTGAAAAAATAAATGTTTTTTTAATGATAAAATTAGGAGAAATTATATTTTTATCTTTTGTTTGTTTGTTATGCAGTACAGAGTTCATTTTATCAATCATTTTACGGTATTTAACAAAAATTTGACACGTAATATAAAAATATCTGGTTTGCGCTACAGGGTATCTGACTTTGGTAAAGACTTTTGGGTTGTTGATGTAAACTATAGTCTAGAACTTTGAATTGTGAATGTGAATGATATTCTAACTTTGCGGGCCGAGGAATATGAGTTTTGACATTGAGTGTTTTTTACCTCTCAAGGTCTAGGAATAAACGCTTCCTATACAGCGGATGATGTTTGTTTGGTACAGATTTGATATTAAACCTGATTTTTAGTCATGGGATAACAAATGTGCTCAGTTATGGTTGAATGGTTGGCTATTATTGCATGTATCTTTAGCTTCGATTGTGATTTACTTTCAGAGTTTTTCTCTATTTGTAAGAGCTTATGCTTGCAATGTTTTCTATGAATGAATATGATATGTTGCCCCTTTTTCAAAAAAAAAAATACAATAAAGATGAGTACACTGTATTTTTAATTCAAATCGATTTTATGGACTTTTCTTTTTGTTTTAATTCAACGCCCACCACTCACCACCGAACCTCCCACTTACCTCTGAGCTCTGGACAATAGAGTCTCCAAAACGAACCAAGACAGTGGCTTCGATGGTTTTGTCGATAGATATTTTGTCTATTTGATATTTTGTCAAGAGAATGAAAAATATTTGGTGTGAATAATTATATTATTTTTTAGTGTTTCAAGCTTAAATGTTTACTTCCTATTCGATGGTGCTAAACACTCAATTTACACGACTTGATTGAAGTTATTCTCTATGCGGTAATATATGGAATCTTATGGTGTTCTCCTAATCTTACATAGATATTATTTTTTAAAATATATATATATATATATATAATTAAATCTGTGAGATTTACATTTGACCCAAATATTTAATAGAAAATTTGTGAATCTCATGCATAGAGATGTACAATAAATGCTAAATATCTCTCTATATTCTCATTGTGGTCAAATTCAAAATATTAAATCAACATGCCCAGCCTGTAACCAATCCGATTGATTATCACGAAAGAAATATGTACCTTCATTTACGTTATCATATTGTAAGATGGAATTGATTTTGTCCTTTCTAATTAAAAAGACGTACGGGATAATATTCAATTATATTTATTATTTTTAATTTGGGCTGAAACACATTTTTAATATTTAAAATTTGGTTCTGATTCGATTTTTATCCTAAAAAAAAAAAAAAAAAAAAAAATCAATTTGGTCACCAAGATCATTTCCAGCAACTACCCTGAAGCTGCTTCCCTTCCCTATACATAGGGAAAATCTTTTAAAAAAAATTACAAAAACTCACCTACAGCAACTTCCCTATACATTAGGATTGTTGTATTGGGTTCAACTGTAGCAATCCACATGGTTTATTATAATCATAAAATGACATTTTCTCTCTTCTCACATTTTTCTATGCAAAATAAATGAATATAAAAACAAAACAAAAGTAAAACAAATAATATTTTAATGTTATATGGAACTATAAAATGAAGTTATTGTGGAATGTATTTGAATACGGAAGCAAAAAGTAGTTTGGTTTCCTAAACTTAAAGAAAATGAGAGAAAAGCTGCTGTGGATGCTCTAAACAATTTAAAAGTTCTGTAAATTTCTATTTCTTCTAAAAATTTAAACTAATAAGAAAATATAATTTTAATTATTTAATTAATATCCTAAAAATTTTATATCCTAAATAAATATAATTGGCTAACGATCATATCTCTTTAAAATCAAGTCACTTCATTGACTATCCTTTTGTTTCCATAATTTGTTACTTTGGTTTGAAAAAGGATACACGTTCCTTGAATATTATATGTTCATATTATAAGCTCATACTAATTAAATATGTTCAACAATAAATTGTCCCAATCAAAAGAAAATGTTAATAGAGTATTCCTTTTATTTTTCATTGCACTTGCTCAACACAAGTATAAAAGGGTAAATTGTCCTTTAAGGCTTGACCTTTATATATGTAACAAATAAAGGTCAATTTTATAATTTTGACAATTAAAGGCATGAGTTTTTGTCTTGTGACAAATAATTCGATAATGGTGCGTTTCAAATGGTAATTTTGCAAGAATAATTTGTGTTTTTAAAAGATATTGCAAAATGTAAGACGTTTGACATTGCGATTTAAAAATCACTTAAACCTAAAATAAGAAAAAAAAAAAAAAAAAAAAAGGCGATTTCTATAAGTAGGTTAGGAGTGCTTATTTGAAAAAATGTGAATTTAAACCAAAATCATAATTTTGCATAACTAATATTTGATAAAAAAAAAATACTTTTTAACATGTTTTACCAAACGCCTTTACGATTTTAAAAAGTAGTAATTTCAAAAACGTAATTTTTTAAAACGAAAATTTTAAAATTGCACTTATTAAAACAATAATCCCAAACGAACATTTAAAAAAAAAAAAAAAAAAAATTAAGGGTGTTCAAGTGGGTGGTTAAAACCGCTCCACATCCACTATCGGTCCACCAGTATGGGTTACAAGTGGATTATGAGTACTTTGAGGGAGTATTCGTACTTTTTTCCTAGTTTTATCATATTGATACTTTTATTTTTGTGTGCTTCATGCATTTAATATTGACTAATTTGGCTTGGTGGTATCCCTAAGGGATAACTTAATCGGCTGGAGACCGGCTGGAAACCACAACTCATGAAGTGGATGTCACTAGTTTAAATTTCATTCTCCCATTTTCCTCCTCTTGTGTGGACTTGAAAAAAAAAAAAAAAAAGAGTCACAAATTTTATCCAACATATTTCAATAAGTGACAAGTGTTATTCAAACATCTTTGAATTTCTAAAAAAATTAATGTTTAGGTTTATAGGTTAGTAAAATGACAATAAACGACTCTTAAAAATATTAAAAAAAATATATGAGAGATGACACTTGTCACCTATCGAAGTAGATTAAAGGAAATTTCTGTCAAAAAAAAAGAAAAAAAAAAAAAGAAAAAAGAAAAATTGGCTTGGTGGTTTGAAATGTCACCAAAACGCTAAACATTTGACACTGTGTCTACTATTAAGCTGTGGACATTATTCCAAGACAATTAAATTTGTACTTTTTTAAGAACATAATTCAATTCAATTGTATTATTATTTTTTTCTTTCAATTTACTTGCATTGTCCAAAGTTTATAAAAATAGGTGTATTTTCTTTTCATATTATAAATCTGTCTGTAAATACTTGTATTACTTATTATTTATATGGATGGATTTTGTCTGCTCTAGACGAGCAGACGGCTACTAAGGTAGTGTTTGTTAAACAACACTATTACATTCCCACACACTATTCATTTCATTTTTTAAAAAAAATCGACATCAAAACATTCTCACTTTTATATCATATCATTAATTTTTTATTACTATTCAAATAAAAAAATCCTTATAAAACAATTTTTTTTTTACTTTTCAATATAAAGTTTTTATTTTTTTAGTATAAACAGTACCTTATAAAATTGATGCTATTTAACAAACAAAGCTTAAATTTTACCCCCCATAAAGTGCGGATGCTTATGCACTCATATAATATATAATTTGCACTACCTAGGAGAAATTGTCTATTGTGACATGAGACATGGTAACGTGGATTTGCATACACACTGACAAAATAACAAAGACTAATGAAAAGTTTGTTAGACTTATTTGTGGAAAGATGAAAATATAGGCCTTTAATTATTAAAATAAAATAAAAAATCATATTCTTATTTGTCACATGCGTACGTAGAACTTAGACGGACAATTCCATCGTCTAATTTATTTTATTTTATTTTGAACGTACGAGATGGGGCGGAGTCAAAAAGGCAATATGAACTAAAAAAACATAGTTTTAAACGTGAAAGCCGTGTTACTTGCAACCTTTGACCGCCGCAATGTACTAGCTGGCTATGACCTCATTCCCATTACTCCTCCATTTCTTTCTTTTAGCAACCAGAGTTTTCCAAATGCCTCCTTTATATGTTTCTTTTCTTTTTATAATTTTTTAGAAAGCAAGGGGGGATGGGGTTGAGGGGAGCAACTTTACGGCTAAAATTTCTTTTTTTCTTGTAAAAAAAACGTTATGGCTAAAATCATTTTTTAGATTATTAGATAAATTACAACTACAACAACAACAATAATGATAATGATAATAATAATAATAGCAAACTTGAATCTTGTGATGTACATATGCCCCGTATAGCTATATATGTTCAAAACAAGTTGAAAGATATGAACATTTCCAATTTAGTTTTTAGTTCTATTAAATGGAGGGGCACCCTTCTATACTAAGAGCACTAGCAGCAAATGTTCTATATGCCATTTTCTTCCCTATGTTTAGGAAAAATGTCAAAAAAATCACAAAATTTACTCACATCAGATTCCCTATATTTAATCAATCCTTAAGAGTTGGTTCTCTATACATTATTTTAATCTAAACATTTCTCTTTCCTATCTCATATTTCATCATTTTGTTTTTAATTGAGGATTGTGTTAGAATTTTGTGAAAAAAAGAAGTGAGGATAGGTAGAAAACTTGTATTCTGTAAAGAAATAATATTTTAATAGTACAGGAAAATGTAAAGAAAGTTATTGTGAAATATATTTTCATAGAGAAAAAAAAAATAGTTTTGTTCCTTAAACTTAGGAAAAAAAAAAAAAAACTGCTGCTAATACTTTAATTGACGAGTTAGGCGTTACACTTAGACTAGGCGTTAGGCGTTACTCTAAGTTCTTAGCCTCCCTACCAATGGGGATGGATGGGTGAAGGCATATGAAATCATGGTAGTAAGAAATTCTTAGACAGAAATAAGTATCTCTCTTCTTTGTTTGTTTTTTTTTTGGTGTACTTAGACCGTAGAATTTGTGGCTATCACTCTTGCAATGTGCTTCACCATCGGGAAATAAAACATTAGAATCAAGGGTTGAATCACATGGAACAACCCAACAAAAATTTAAATTTGGTGGAACAAATTTAATTGCACATATGACCCCAATATTAAAATCTCATTTTGATGCGCACACTATTGTGTTATGATAATACATTAAATGGGATATGTCATGTCGACAATTATCTATTTTACTTAAGAGTTTGAGTATGTAGTATCACGGTGGAGTGTTTTATGGCAATAAATCTCTATTGCCTTAGTTTAATAAAAGTAGGAGTTTATAGTCTATCTCATAATACGATTAGGAGTTTATCTTTAAGTGACTGTAGGAGTTTCTCTCAAAGTCTTCTTCTTTGATTCATGTATTCATTGAGTCTCCTACTTAAAGGGTGATCAATTAATAAAGAATAAGGATAATTAATCTCATATCTTGTGTTTGAAAAAATGGTTTAAAGTTTCATCAAATTTAAAAAGTCTAGGTTCCATCAAAACCTAAAATCTATCACTGTTATGTGTTGCAAAATCATTCACGTAACACATTGTCACTAAACTATGCTCACTAAATGCAATTTCGAGCTCAAAAACCATATTTTTCACCTCCAAAGCTCCATTTCAAGTTATCATTTCACTTTTTTAAAATACTTATTTCTTTTAATAGCGGTTAGGTTTCTTTTTCCATATTCATGATTCATCTTTCATTTACTCTGCAAATAAAACCACAAATATTTTCTATTACACGGTCAACTTTAAATAACTAAGATTGTAATAAAAAGTGCCAAAAGGCATATTTGAAGACATGTGAATGAAAGTAGTCTAAAAAAAATAAAATGAAATTATGGGATATATAGTATATACATTTAAGTTCTATTTTCAAAAAGGTCTCACGAATTGACGAGTGTGATATTTTGATAGACTACCATTTTGTGGCAAATTAGCAACTTCATTAGCCTTGACCCTTAGGTTGGATGAAAAAATGATCACGTGCCTTGTAAGCGATCACTTTAACTAAATTTTTTTCAATATTTTCACCATTGAAAAATAAAATTTGCCCTATAAATTGCTCGTTTATTATTATTTTTTTAAAATTAATTTTTTGTTTTGGTTTTTAAGAAAATAAGAGTATTATTATATGGAGAAAAACAGAAAATTGGTCACATGCAACACACTTTTCTATCCAACCCTAACAAAGTTGCTCATTTGCCACTAAATGGTAGTATAATGTATTTAAGCGTCACCATTAGTTTGTGCTACTTTTTTGAAAATAATGTTTAGTTCAAGGAATTTAAGTATATTTATCCCATAAATAAAAAGACTGTGATCTATAAACCCTAATTTTGTGGGATCTAGGACGGATCCTAGGGGGCTAGGCCCTAAAGATTTTGGAAAAAAAAAAAAGAAAAAGATAAAAAAGACGTGGTTGGGTGAAAAGAATAAGAAAATAGCATCCACCCACCCTACACGGCTGCTAATGATTGGAACTTGTAGATAAGGCTTGCTGATCTACACCATTGATACCAATTGATGCAGCGTGACTTAGTGGCCTGCAGCGAATAAAAACAATAAGGAACAAATAGGTATTTCTGAATCTTGATTCTATCAAATGATCTATGAAATCTTCTCTAAAACGCTAGATACTCTCTAGGTTTTGAAGGAAGAACAAAAGAATGCTCAACCCTGAGGCTTCTTATTGAACAAAACTCAATCATAAACAACAATCGCGTTCTAGGGTCTATAAAGTATGTATTTATAGGCCCTCAAACTCTAAACCTAATAAAAGTACGAAACTAAATCAATTTGACATTCTACGAACCCTAAAAGAGATACGAATTAAAGACAAATTACAATTCTATGATGGTCGTTCGGATGGGACATAACACCGTTTGGACGGTCTCCGGATGAGGACTCACTACAAAAAAATAGATGTTTTTTTACGTGGCAAATAGTAACTTATGTTTGCCACGTCAAAAACTTTTGACGTGTCTAAGTAGACACGTCGAAAAAAATATTGTTGACGTGTTGTATTTTAACACGTCAAAAGTTTTTGATGTGCCTATTTGACACGTCAAAAGTTTTTGACGTGTCTAACCAGCACGTCAAAAAAAATAAATTGTTTAGCTGTAAATAATTAGGTAATAATTGATATAAAAAATAAGTATTAAAAAACAATTAATTTTAATTGGCATAAAAAATTAAATTTGATTGGATAGGAAAATTAAGTTTATCATATTAATTAGTATAAATTACTTGGTATATATGTATACGTACGTATATATATATCACATGTATATATATATATATATATATATCTATATATATATATGTGTGTGTGTGTGTGTGTGTGTGTGTGTGTGTTTGTTGTATATATGCATGCTCATTTTATATATTGTATGCTAATTAATATAATTATCACATGCATGCATCTAATTCAACAATTTCATTAATATTAATTTGAACATAATATTATCATGCATATATCAATCTAGTTATAATATTAATATGATAGCTAGCCATATTAATTTTTTAAAAATATATATTAAAACTACTCAATACATTTATTTTATAAGACCCACAAACCTCACATTAACTCGGCCAACACAAAATATGTGGTCGGTGAGTGGATACATCTAATTATCTATATATCTAGAATATTAATTTATTTATTCTCTAATTAATTGTAATTGTGTTGTATGGATAATGTGGACATATAAGAAGAAAAAAATTATATAATAGAATAAATACAATTTTTAATAGAAATTATATGATAGAGTAAATATAATTTTAATAGAACTATAATTTAATATATAATCTTAATAAAATTAAAATAAATATAATTTATTATAATTTAAATTATATAATATAATTAAATATAATTTTATATGTTTTTGACGTGCCATGCATTTTGACGTGCTACACATGGCACGTCAAAAACATTTTGACGTGTTGTAGTTAAAACGTCAAAACATTTTGACGTGTCTAACCAACACGTCAAAAAAAAAAAAATTAACATTTGATTGTAATTAGGAAATAATTGATATAAAAAATATGTATTAAAAAACAATTAATTTTAATTGGCATACAAAATTAATTTTGATTGGATAGGAAAATTATAGTTTATCATATTAGTATAAATTACATTTTTTTTTTTGAAACATATCATACTCATTCATTGATAAAAGTTGTGATTAGTTATCATGCATAAATCAGTCTAGTAATATTGTATGGATATTAAATTATTTATTCTCTAATTAGTTATATAAGGTGAAAAAATGATAGTAATATTAAAATTATTCTCTAATCAGTCTAGCTAGTAATATTAAATTTTTTTTTTTAAAAAAATTTAAAATGTTACAATTAATTATTATTCTCTAATTAAAATTTTATGTTTATAATAAAAAAAATTAAAAATATAGGTAGAATTTTTGACGTGCCACATTTGGCATGTAAAAAATTCTTGACATGCCATGTGGCACGTCAAAAACAACCTCAGGAAGGCGCGCACGCCAACTGCCTTCCCAGCTTTATTATTATTATTTCTTTCTTTCTTTCTTTCTTTCTTCTTTCTTCTTTCTTTCTCTCCAGTGGCGGAGCCAGCCATTTAATATTTGGGGTGCCGCTAAAATTTTTCTGGCGTCTTAAAATTTTTTTTTCACCTAAAAATTTGGTAATTCACACAATATTTGCATCACAAAAAAATATCTATAAAAGTTCATAAATATGTGTTGAAATTGATATATTAGAAATGTAACATGTCGACACTATATCAAAAAGATAAAAATACAAAAAAAAAGTGTCTAGAACTGCACTTTACGGTCTTTTAGAAGTACAAAATCATCAAGTATTGAATCTAAATCGAAACTCTCAGCAATTTCCCTTTCAATATAGAGAACTAAACTATTTGCAAGAAAATCATCCTCCATTTTGTTGCGAAGTCGTGTTTTAACAATTTTCATTGCTGAAAATGCTCGTTCGGTAGTTGTTGTAGACACTGGAAGAGTCAAAACAAGACGAATCAATCTATCAATAAGATCATATGTCTTTGTTTTTTCCGCCTTTGCCAATCCTTGGCATAATTCTGCAATGGAAGACAAATTTTGTAATGTCGGATCAGTAAGCACATCAACTTCAAAATACCTCAACTGATATCTCAAATTAATTTTCTCCTGCTCAGAAAAATCAAGAGGATAATACTTCTCTGCAAGGATGCATATATCGTCAATTTTAAAGGATTTATAAGCATCTTTTGGATTCAAAGCAGAGCTAAGTGTCAAAAGTTCTATCGCCTTTTCACCAAACCTACTATCAAGCTCTTGCAATTGAAAGTCGATAGTAGTATTGAATATGTCAAAATGATAAAGATGCTCCAATGTAATGTGATTCTTTTGACTACGACCTCGACCTTCAATATAAGGAGCACTCAAATCCGGAATGCCAATTTCAGCTTTCTTAGAGAAAGAGACAATGTTCTCAAGCAAATTATCCCAACCATCATCTCTCAACTTTTGGATAAGTTTTTTTGCAATAGAAACCAAATTAATAGCATTCAAAATGTCTTGAGATTTTTGCTGCAAAACTTGACAAAGAACATCAGTAATGCCCATAATTTCTTTCATTAAATATAAAATAAATATGAACTCGAAGGATGTAAGCATTTTATAAGCAGCCTTAGCAACTCCTCGTTGAGAGTAAGTACCTCCTTCTCTTTCAACATCTTCAAGCACTGTACAAGTAGCATCAAACATCCTTATTAGGCTACAAATAGAATTAAAATGCAAATTCAAAGTGCTAATTTGATTAGCCCCTTTTCCAGTTTCAAGCTCACCAATAGCTTCTATATGTGCAATTTGTGTTGCATGAACAGCTTGTAGTTGATCATGACGTTTACATGAAGCACTGGCCACATTGATAACAAAGTTCAAATTTGTGAAGAACACATGAACAAGAGACACCTCTCTAGATGCAGCAACTAATGCTAATTGTAATCGATGAGCAAAACAATGAACATAGTATGCACAAGAACTATCCTTAAGAAATAATGCTTGCAATTCCTTCCATTCACCACGCATGTTACTAGCACCATCATATCCTTGTCCACGGATATTTTGAATATCAAGGCAATGACGAGAGAGAACATCAGATATTCCATTCTTTAGAGTCAATGCCGATGTATTTTTAACATGAACTATATCAAAGAAACGTTCTTGTATAAAACCATCTTTGTCAACAAATCTCAAAACAATTGCCATTTGTTCTCTCTTAGACTCATCACGTGCCTCATCAACAATGATGCAAAATTTAGAGTCTCCAATATCTTCACGAATTTTCTCTCACACTTTACTTGCAATGACTTGCAAAATCTCCTTTTGAATTGTATGTGAAGTATACTTCGCATATTTTGGAGCATTTTCCAAAACAACGCTTGCAACTTTATCATTATATGATGCCAAAAGCTTAACCAGCTCAAGAAAATTACCTCGATTTTTTGAATCAAGAGTCTCATCATGACCTCTAGAAGCACATCCTTGAAATGCAAGCCACCGAGTAACATCAATAGAAATTTTCACACGTAGTCGATTATTTTGAATTTGTTCCATACTTTGTGCATTCAATACTTTATCGATATGCCATGATTGATTTCGTAAATCCTCATAAGATTTCATAGCATTATTATGAGGTGAACAAGGATCCTCCCCAATATGAGTCAAAAAGGCACAATTTTTTCCCTCATGAACTTTTCTCCAATTTCTAAATCCCTTGATAGTAAATACATCCCATCCAGGACGTCCATCTCTTTTCATAGTAAAAAGATAACATAGTAGACAATATGTAGCATCCTTGGAACGAGAATACTCAAGCCAAGGAAATTGTTTGTACCAAGAGGCTTGAAAGCGACGAGGGTGATTTTCTGGTTCAGAAAGTGGATAATTTGCAAGAATAAATCGATTTGGACCATGTTTCAAATAAGCCCGTCTTATTTCATCACGTCGATTGACTGGATAGTCTCACATTGGAGGACGTAATCCTGGATCTCGCTCTATAGAAATAGAAGAAACATCAACTTCATTAACATTGAGTGTGGATGATTTAAAATAAATTTCTTGTGTTTCCGCAATTGGAGATTCAAAAGGATGTTCTTCATATTCAACCCTTGGAGATTTAAGATGACGCTCATTGGGATTTGAAGTTTCAGCATTAGATTCCAACAGTGTATTACTTTTCGAAATGTCGACTTCTTTCCTTTTGAAGAATGAATCGATGGTTTTAAATTTTGACCTGATTTATGAACCGAAAATTTTCAAGTTAAATCATGACTCCGTAAGAGACAATCAAAGTTTATAAACATTAAACAACAAAATAAGCAATCATACATATATTTAAGTTTATTCAATCATTCAAATTAATAGTGAAATTAAATTAATGTTTAATCAAAGTTTATATGGATATAAGCAACAAAATAAACATTAAAGTTTAAAACACACAAATTAAACAGAGGAAAAACAGAGGATGAATAAAAAATGTAGCACAAAAGTTTATGGTTTAGGAAATTACTAGTGTTGTGACTCACCTGAGAAGATAAAGAGAGTGTCTTTGATTTCGATTTCCTAAGAACCCGCTGGACCCAAAAGGGCCAAATTAACTGAATTGTAGAAAACACCAAAGTATTTGAACTTTTCTCCCAACCCTCTTCCTATAAAAGGAGCAAAATATAAATCTAAAACTAGAACATAAAACTACAAAAGCAATTGAGAAGCCAAGGAGGAGGAGACAAGGAGTTACCTGTGAATCTGACAATCTTTGATAGAAAGAATAGAGAACGAAGAGACTAGAGCGAATCTGAGAGACTGAGAGAGAGCGTCTTAGAGATTTTTTTTTTTTTGGGGTGCTCCGCCACTGGCCATAATCTCTCCAAGAAAAACAAGGGAAATTTGACCAACTACACATAACACATCATTGAGATATTACATCACACATGTGATGTGTGTTAAGTTTGAGCAAGGCCAAAAAAGGAAACAAATGCTTATATCCCTCACAATCAAAAGCTTAAACCTTAATGACAATAAACAAGAGCAATTCAAGTCATGAATCAAGGTAAGTGGCTCAAAAATGTCACTTAGGCATTTTGTCAAACATGTGGTGTGCACAAATATTTAGTCATGTGCAAAGAACTCACGGATAATGGAAAATCATACCTAAATACATCACAAACAATGTGTATAACACAACCACAACCAGAATCAAGCATAACAATTAACAATTAACAAGAAATGAGACAAGATTAAATCATGGGAATCATACTATTTGGTTGCAGAGAAACTTGAAGAAAGTGAAAGAAAATAAAAATGTTAAGCACCAAGTTTATCCATTTTGCTTTCATGGTTACCTGTAGGCTGTAGCTAAAAATTTGACTGAGATTTGCAGCCAGCTTGTTTGGCCTTCGATTCGCTCAATATTGAGGCCTAATGAAGCACCGAAGCGGTGAGAAACTGAGAGAGGGAACCGTTTTTTTTTCTAGGTGGGACTGGTTTATTTGCTGTCAACAAATTGGGTTGAATGGGGATGGGGGTATACAGCCGTGCGGTGTGGGTCACTGGGTCCTGCGGGAGAACTGAAGAACAGGACTACAGGAGAAGGGATGGAGCCTGGGGATGCTGGGCAGCTGGGGCGCGGGAGATCAAATTGCCAAAGTAAAATTGTAAATTTTTTTTTTTTTTAAGGGTGCTGTGGCCCGTGGGTTAAAAAAAATAAAAAAAATTTTACAAATCCTTGGTGCGGCGTGCGGGAGACTTCTGAAGGGTTGGTAATTTTTTTATTTTTTATTTTTATTTATTTATTTATTTTTTAGAGTGCCGTGGGTTAAAAAAAAAAAAAAAAAAATTAGAAATCCTTGGTGCGGCGTGCGGGAGACTGCTGAGTGCTGAAGGGTTGATAAAATTGTAATTTTTTTTTTTTTTTGAGGGTGCCGTGGGTTAAAAAAAAAAAAAAAATTAAAAAAAAAAAATCCTTGGGGGTGCCACGGCACCGCCAAGGTACCCAGTGGATCCGCCGCTGTTTTTCTCCCCCGCGTCTTCTTGCTGCAGACCCATTTTTTCAAAATATATTTTCTTCTTTCTTCTTCCTTCTTTCTTCTTTCTTTCTCTCCCCCACGTCTTCTTGCTGCAGACCCATATTTTCAAAACCCATTTTCAAAATATATTTTCTTCTTTCTTCTTCCTTCTTTCTTGTTTCTTTCTCTCCCCCGTGTCTTCTTGCTGTAGACCCATATTTTCAGAACCCATTTTCAAAATATATTTTCTTCTTCCTTCTTTCTTTCTCTACCCCACGTCTTCTTGCTGCAGACCTATATTTTCAAAACCCATTTTCAAAATATATTTTCTTCTTTCTTTCTCTTCAACATTTCTTTCGTGATCACCCGCGTCCTCTCTCTCAGCCAGGTCTTTTCACGTTGTCTCTCTCTCTCTCTCTCGGTGGTTCTCTCTCTCTCTCCCTCGGTGGTTCTCTCTCTCACCGGCGCCCGTCACCGCCACTGCTCACTCCGGCGACCAAGCCTTCTCCGACACAGTCTCAAAAATCAGGTATATATATATAGTTATCACTACAAAAAAACGATTTTTTATTGACATAGGTTTACTGACGTGTCAGGTTGTTTGACATGTCAGTAAACCCTCCTGATGTGTTTCAGTCGTGAAGAATGTGGGTGTCAGGAATTGGCAATTTCTGACGTGCCAAATATGGCACGTCAGAAATTCCTGACGTGCCAAATATAGCACGTCAGAAATTCCTGACGTGTTAGATCCAACACGTCAGAAAATACTGACGTGTTGGATTTAACATGTCAAAAAATATTCCTAATTTCTGACGTGTCATTTTTCACACGTTAGGAAAATTTTTGACATGCCAAAAATGGCACGTCAACAATTTTCTGACGTGTCAAAAAATGACACGTCTGGAATTCCTGACGCCCCATTTTTTTGACACGTCAGGAATTCTTGACACGCCATTTTTTGGCACGTCAGGAATTCCTGACGTGTGATTTTTAACACGTCAGGAATTACTGACGTGTCATCTTTTGACACGTCAGCAAATTTAAAATTATTAAAAAAAAAAAAAAAATTCTGGATTTTTTTTTAATTAAAAATATTTTTTTAATTCTGGAACAGTTCGTCTTCTCCGATCCCCCAGCTCTCCCTGATCTCTTCCTTCCTCCATTTTCACTCTCTCTCTCTCTCTCTCTTCTTTCTTCCATTTTCACTCTCTCTCTCTCTTCTTTCCTCCATTTTCACTCTCTTTTCTCTCTTCTTTCCTTCATTTTCAAAAACCCAAACCCAAAAAATCAATAAAAAATCAAAAACCCAAATCAAAAAATAAACCTTTCGATCTTCTTCTCTTCAAATCAAAAATAAAAAATCTCTCAAATCAAATCAAAATAAACCAACTCAGAGCTTCTTCAAATCAAAAATCTCTCTTC
>NC_081548.1:16547553-16657683 GCF_901000735.1 Corylus avellana | reverse complement strand
GTATTTGACACGTCAGTAAATAATCAATCAATTATTTATTAATTTTAAAATGATGTCAGATTAAATTTGGTTCAAATTTACTGACGTGTCAATTATAATACGTCAGGAAATACTGACGTGTTGTTTTCAACACGTCAGTAAATGTTGACGTGTAACTTTTAACACGTCAGTAAATAATTTGTTGATGTGCTACTTTTGACACGTCAGCATTTACTGACGTGCCAAAAAAATATTACTGTTTGCCACGTGAAGAAATGGCCTTTTTTTTTGTAGTGTATTGATTATATATATAAACTAATTTATTTATTTATTTATATATATAAATAAATTATATAAATATGCAATTTACAGTGTATTACTTGTTAGGTAATTAATTATTGCCATTATATATTGTTGTTGTAGTTATATTAGCAAATTCTTTTTACATGTTAGCTAATTAATTAATTAATTTCAAACAAGTATACTTGTTTTACATATATGTTTTGTTTATGGTGAAAATATTGTTTAATGTATTTGCGTGCATGCATGCAAAATTACGTACCCTCATAGTTTGAAATAATTTTTTTGAACATTAATTTGTATTTATATTTAGACCCATATTTTGTGTAGGTTATGCTTTTGCACGTTATCGTGACAAATGAGAAATGCATATCTATTTTGGTCGCTAATTAATGATTAGATTTTGTAAATTTAGAATACATTCGTAAATGCTAAGATATAAAAAGAAAGTAAGGAACAACAAAATGTTATAATAAATGGAAAAAAGAAAACCAACATTTAACCTAACTAGCTACCTATAACTAATTTATTTAGGGTCCCTATATATAAAAAAATTAATTTAGGTCTTACAACTTTAGATTATGTAAATGTCATAAAAAATGAGAACAAAAAAATAGATAGCTCATAAGATAGCCACATATATTTTATCTACGGTCCCCATGTGGCATGTCAAATGTTTTTTAATTGTGGACCTTAATTTTGTTTAGGTTTTGCAATTTTAGATTATGTAGATGTTATAATTAATACTCAATGTATGTGTTTCTTTGTTAAAAATAAACAAAAATTTGAAACGATGTACTTAAAGAAAAACACAAAAAACAGATAATAACATCTAACTAACTAACTAAAATTTATTTTATTCAGTTACGGTTCCAGTAACAAAAGCTATGGACAAGAGTTTGATGACAAAGTTTAGGGGTACGAGGGAATACAGAGACGGGTGTAGATCATTCGTGGACTTTGCAGTTAGGAACTGTAGAATCCCTGATGGAAAAATTCACTGCCCCTGTAAGGTGTGCCGTAATAACCAGCACCACCCTCCGGGTTTGGTATTTGACCACTTGACAGGGGGTAAGGGAATAATGGATTTGATTATTGATTATGTGGATTATTGATTGGATTATGTATTAGATATTGGATTATGTATTAGATATTTGATATTGTATTGGGTTTTGGATTATGTGGATTATGTATTAGAATATGTGGATTAATGGATTGGATTATTGGATTATTGGATTATGTATATCGATTATTGATTGGATTATGTATTGGATATTAGAAATATTGGAATATTGGAATATTGGAATTTGATTTATTGTATTAGAATATTGTAATTAGGAAATATTATAATCAGGAATTATTTCAATATTTCAATATAAAAAAAAATATATATATATATAGATGTTTTTTGACATGTCAAACGGGGTGACACGTCAAAAAATACTGCATAAGTTTTTGACATGTCAAAAACTTTTTGACGTGTCAGTTTTGCCACGTCAAAAATTATCTTTTTGACGTGCCTATGTTTAAACGTCAAAAACTTTTGACGTGGCACTGTAGACACGTAAAAAATCTGAAATTTTTGACACCCCCTTTTTAACCGTTGAAAAACGTCAAAAACCCCACGTCGAAAGTGATTTTTGACGTGTCTATACCATTGACACGTCAAAAATTCACACCATTTTTGTAGTGACTCCAGAAAAGACTCTCGGGTTGAGTCCCTTCCGGACAGACTGTAGACGAGACTTGCCAATCTACATCAAACTGTCTTCGCTTGACAAGTGAAAGGAGAAGAGAGAGGAATTCCTTAGCGGGATAAAATACCTGGTCTAAAACGTTTCATATTAATAATGAGTAATATTATATACCACATTAATATCTCACCACTATTCTATTATATTGACGTGACTTTGCCAATTTACTAATAATTTTTTTTAATAAGAATTAATTTAAAGATAGATTGACAATACCACATCAATATAGTGAGATGATGATGTGATATATATCAATACTTGAAAGTAAATATAAAGACTTGTAAACAAACATTTGTCCATGCAAGAAAGAATAATACTGAGATGAATAGAACGAAAAAAGAAAAAGAAGAAAAATGTTGAGATGTCAAGGATTAAATTGTGAAATAAGTTTTGGTTTATACACAAAATTGAAATCTGAAGCATAATTCGAGGACTAAAATAACATTTTACTGTTTTTATTTATTTTGAACATAGACGCTTGTTTTTTTGTTTTGGGTTAATTACATTTTTAGTAATTAAGTTCGCTTCTCTTTTTTTTCACTTGGGGTTCAAATCCTATCACAAATGGTACATGACTTACGGAAAAATACCAACTTAATACCTCCGTTACCAAAAACTAACGGAATGCCATGTGTCTAAAAAAAAAAAAAAATTAAAAAACTAAATGCGAATTTTTTTTTTTTTTTGGAAAATTTATGGGGTGGCCGAACCACCCCCTACGGTCGGCCTGAGGGTGGAGGCCACCCCCAATGACCAAAATGGGGCAGCCCAGCCACCCCATAATTTTTCAAAATTCTTTTTAATGGTTTAGGTTTTAGTTTTTAGTTTTTAGTTTTTTTTTTTTTTTAATTAATTTATTTAATTAATTAATTTATTATTATTATTTTTTAGGACATGGGGCATTTCTATGTGATGACACGTGTGACGGAACCTAACAAAGGTACTAAATTGGTATTTTTTTTGTAAGTCAGATACCATTTATGATAGAATTTGAACCACATGTGAGAACAAATAAAAATGTACAAGCCTAGGTAGGGGTGTACAAGCGGTTGTAGTTAGCGGTTATTGATTAAAACATCTAATCACAATCGCCTAAGGTGATTATTAAATTTTAATAATCGCAACCGCTCCGCTTACGCGATTAGTGATTATTTTATAACCGACAATTATCGGTCATTCAAACTAATTACAACCGGCAGTTTTATAACTTTTTTGTTTATATGGGCTTTTGGAATTTTAAAGGTGTTTAGGGATTTTTGGAAGAACGCTTGGTTTAACAAGTGGCAGCTGGCAAGAAGTTGAAGTCCTGGTTCATGGGTCGGGCTTAAATTTGTGGTCTCAATCCAATAAACCCAGTACAGGTCGCCCAGACCAACTTCAACCCGAGCCAAGCAGCCCGTTCCCGTTCCCCGCACCGCCAGCTCCACCTCCATCGCTGCCTTCTCTCTTGTCCCTTCCGCCAATTCCTCACGGTATTTTCTTCGCTCTCATTCCCTCCCAACTACACTTTTTGCCCGATCACGATAAAGCAAACCCTACGCTCCCACTCGTATCTCCACATTGTTCAGCTTGTTTTCCGAAGCTGCTCCGATCAAATTGGAGTAATTCTTAATCTTCGGATCAGCAATTGCTTCCCGATTGGGGCCGAGCATGACTTCCAGTGAGCTCAGCCCAGGATTCTGATTGCCCCAACCATGTGGCTTTCCTTCTGGAGATCCAGGGATCGGTTCTCCTTAGACGAACTCAGGTCCGTTTAATCTCTATTGTTTTCGTAATTCTATTCAAATTTGTTGAGTTTTCGGGTTTTCTGTCGCTTAATTGATAGCAGTTAGGGTAATTGCGTGCTAGACGGTGTGTTCCACCTTCGCGCGGATCAATTCTAGTGTGGTGTGAGAATTTTGAGTTTTGGACTTATGGGGTCAATTCGTATTGAATTTATTGTCACTGAAGACCAAAACCAATTTGTTGGGTTTTATATTGGGTGGTGGGATTATTAATAAGCATTTGGCTTCGTTGAAATTGTGGGGTTGTATCTGTCACTATCACACACACCATTGCTCCATTTGGCTTCGTTGAAATTGTAGGGGAGATAGAACTTTAAACTTTTAGCTTAACACTGCCTACAAGTGAAATAGCGTGAACAAGTAGCAGATGTGTATATTGTATCATATAACTTTCTTGGACATACTGGAATTTTTCAAGCTTGTTGGTGCGTGCTAAAGCAAGTGATAGACTTCGAGTTTTCAGTGGAAGCATTTTGTGTGTCGCCCTTTAGCTGAGTGACTAGAGTGATAGTCATTGAGTTCAAGACCCTCTGATTCTGTGTGCCAGTTACCATTCAAAGAGAGTGTGTTGTTGTTCATTGAAGGGCTTTCCATACCAAAGTTTAAACTTGGAACTTTTTGACCCATTCCAGGACTATACTAAAGCATTCTTTTGGTTTTAATTGCACTTTTGACTCGGTTCATTTACAGAATTTTGCTGCTACACCTTGCAAACTGTAAGCTTATGTTGAAATTTATTAGAGTGTGAGGCGAATGGGTTGACTGGATCAAGGTTGTAATGTTAACAGTAAGTGTTGTATGGTGAGAAGAATTGCTGCTCCACATTGGGTTAACGATGTTGGTAAGTCTTTAAAGGAGAGAAAAATGGGGTTTAGATAGTTTAAGGGAATGCTGCACCTGTTTTGGAATTTCTCCATAGAACAAATTTGAAATATAGAATACTGTCTTTTCTAGATCTAAAGATGACTGGACAAAACTGTTAGTCTTGTTAAAATGCTGTCTTTTCTACTTACAAGAAATAGGAGAGTTTTTTTTTTTTTTTTCTTTTCTTTTTCTCACTAATAGGGGGTTTCTCTTTTATATTTTCTATGTATTAGGGTTGCGCCCCTCTGTGCTTAATGAAATTAATTTACTTATATATAAAAAAAGAAATAGAATAGTTTTGTCTGTTTCACATTGCCTTGATGAATTAAAATTATGAACAGGAATGGGAACCTATCAAATGGTTTGTAACAATGTGCAAGCTGTTTGCAAGTTGTGTACAAGAGCGGCTCATGATTGAGAGGTGGATGTCTTTGCCTCATTCTTCAAGGTGTTGTATTCAATTAGAGTACAACGGGAATGTGAATACAAGCTTTGGTAGGGTCTCTCCAAAAGAGGGTTGTTCGATGTTAGATCCTTCTATTGTGTCCTGGGTTGTAATAATGGCTTTATTTTCCCTTGGAAGAGTGTTTGGCAACTAAGGTTCTTTTGAGGGCGGCTTTTTTTGCTTGGTTGATAGTCATAGGAAAGGTCCATACCATGGAGAATTTTAGGAAGCGACATGTTATTGTGGTTGATAGGTGCTGTATATGTAAAAGGAATGAGGAGTTTATGACCATCTTTTTTTCCATTGTGAGGTTGCTTGTGCCTTATGGAATGTTTTTTTGGGTTGCTTTGGGCTGTCTTCGGTTTTTCCTAGAAGAGTTATTAACTTGTGCTTGTTGGAGGATTGCCGGCAATACTCGGAGTGCTGTTGTGTGGAAGATGGTGCCTTTGTGCCTTTTGTGTGTCTATGGAGGGAAATGAATGACAAAAGTTTTGAGGACCGTGAGAGGACATTGGAGGAGCTTAAGTCTCTATTTTTCAATACTCTGTATATTTGGACAGCTGCAATTCTTGATGCTTAGTTATCATGATTTATTTGTTCTTTTTTCTCCAGCTATGTGTTTTATGTAGTGTACTTCTTGTGTACTTGGGAGCGCCTTACGCTTTTAATGATATCTCAGTTACTTATATAAAAAAAGAGTTGTGTACAAGAGCTTGCAAGCATGCCTCCACCAGGATGAAAGAGGATTTGCCAACATAAAAAAATAAAAGAAATGATTCTTTTGGTTTTATTGTCTTCTGAACTAGGGGTAACCTCTTCTATTTAGTTTGTGTTTTCTCTAGTATACTTCATGTGGACTTGGAGGTGTCTTACACTTTTAATGATATCTCAAATACTTATATAAAAAAAAGTTGTGTACAAGAGCTTGCAAGCATATCTCCACCATGATGAAAGAGGATTTGCCTAAATAAAAAATAAAAAAATGATTCTTGGTTCATTGTCTGAATGGGATTCTTGTCATGTTTGGCTAGTTGTTACTGGCATCTTTGCTAGTAGGGCTTAGCGATGAAGAATTTTTTTGTTGATACATGCATTCTCAAAACAAATGAGAAAAAAAACAACTAATCTCTTAAAAAAAGTGGTATGTAGAAACATGATTTCTAAAAAAGCTTTGTATCAATGCTGCACTATCTTCTTCTCTACTTTTCTTGGCTTCATCTTTCTTTGTTTTTAAGATAGAGACGTCTTTATCCCTTTGCAGATTAGTGAGAATCTGCTCTATATTATCAGTTATTTGGAAATCCCAAGCTGTCCTTGAATTTTCTTGATTAGTGCAAGTAAAAATAAGTGGTAGGGTATTTTCTTAAATTAGTCCCCCCCACACAGTGTTATAAAGGAATGCTATTTATCAAAAAATTATTAAAAAAGGAATGTTACACAGTTCAATTCAAACACATCTTCTAACAAGATAAACATATTCATATCTTTTAAATCAAATACCCAACAGATTAAATATAATTTATCCTAATCTAGCAATTAGCAAGAATGATATAAACCACATTGTCCTGTGAGCGAACTATAGAATGTCAAGCATCACCTAATTTGTAAGGTAATTTGGATTTTTCAGATTATGAAAATTACTATCTAGGAAGGAAGGATATGGACTCTGAATATGGGAAAGAACATGGTCATTCTGAAACATATAATTTTAAAAAAGTAGGACATGGATATGGGGGGAAAGCACATTGTATATATGTATTTAGATTACGTATACCATTCGCATTGAAATCTGAATGTATTCAATAAATAAAGTATTAGTATCTTAGTTGACTCTTTTTTTTTTTTTTTTTTTGATAAGTAGTATCTTAGTTGACTCTTGACGTTGAAGGATTCCATAACACTTTCTTTTGCTTCTGTTCTCACTTTATTTCTCTTTGAAGTTGGGTACCTATGAAATCAAATCAGGTTTTCTACTCTTTGATTTTTATTTTTAAATCTGATAAAAATCTTGCCATTCAAATAATAGCTATAAAGATTTCTACATGTTTTTTTGGAATGGCCTGGTTTATAGAAATGCGTGAGACATGCTTGATATTGAACATGTCCAAACATGTGTCTAAGCTGTGCCCAATGCTTGTTGTGTCAAATGGTTTGTTCACCTTACTCACAAGGTGTGTGCTCTCTAGACGAGTGCTTGTGGTGGGTAAGAACTAAAGTAGGATATGTACTCCATATGATGTTAAAGACCTTTCTTTGATATGGAACTCACAGCAGATTTTGCTTATGGTTGAACCTTGAGATCTAAAATTCCTTGAACAAAGAATTTACGTTAGCTGTCCAAACTTGTCTTTTTCTGGAATGGAACATGCTTGCTAGTATGAGGTTGAAAAAGATGATTAAATTGAATTGATATGTGAGCCAATGCTCGTTAACAAAGGAAATATGTGTGATGTATAATGGTACACCACAGATTACAGATTTTCCCTTCAATAATATCTTCTCTTCAATTCATGTTGATGTTTATTTCTTTTCCTTGCAAGCCATTCTGATCACAGTTCTTTTACTTCATGGGTACCGGGTCATCTTAAAACTTAATTGAAAACATACGATATCTGGTAGTTTTAGTGAATATTTTATCTTCTTTTAAACCTTCTTCAACTAATTTAAGTCTAAGTGCAGGTATTTAACTGAGCAGCTGGCAAAAGCTCAAATTGTTAATGAAGTTAACAAGGTAAACTTATATATCTATTTTGTGTGCCCTACTTTAGCTGAATGTTTTCATTGCTGTTGTTTTTGTTGATGTACCTATTGTTACATATTGTGCTCCTTCCTGAAGGATTTTGTTATTGAAGCGCTGAGGTCAATAGCGGAATTGATAACATATGGTGACCAGCATGACTCAACCTTTTTTGAGTGAGACTTCTCAATGCTTAGTGTTCCTTGATATACATGTGTTAGTGTCAGTAATTTTATGTGAGACTGGTTCTGGGCAGATTTTTCATGGAGAAGCAAGTCATGAGGGAGTTTGTACGTATACTAAAGATAAGCAGAACTGTGATCATTTCACTTCAGCTGCTGCAGACGTTGAGCATTATGATCCAGAACCTAAAAAGCGAACGTGCTATATGTAAGTTGGTTTTTAAAGAAAGAACCTAAGTTTGGAGTTACTTAGTTTCTCTAGTTAGTCATAAGTTATAACAAGTTGGATGGATTTAATGGTATAGCCTATTGGAAATTTTTGCAGACTATATGTTCAGTAATGAATACATGAACTACCTTATAACTTATTCATTTGACTTCCGGAATGAAGAGTTGTTGTCTTACTACATATCCTTCTTAAGGTTTGTTTTCAAATATTTTAGTTGTTCTGATGATAATTGACGATCTTCCTTTATCTATATTGTTAATTTGCAACCATTGTATTACTTGACATACTTCTGTTGACTGGTATTTTAATTGCATATTTTATTGTTTGTGAAGAGCAATAAGTGGGAAGCTGAACAAGGATACAATTTCTCTGCTTGTGAAGACTCAAAATGTATTGTTCTATTCTTTTGACTTGATATTCTCTTTCAAAAGTTGATAAATTTGATTTAATAGCCAGAAATTAATCTGTTCTCTGCGTGTATTGTTATTTGAATTATTCTGTTCCCTTTCATGCATCTAGGATGAAGTTGTTTCATTTCCACTGTATGCTGAGGCAATACAATTTGCTTTTCATGAGGAGAACATGGTCCGCACTGCAGTACGTGCTTTGACACTTAATGTTTATCATGGTGAGTTCGTATTATTCTGTCTGTGTTCATTTTCGTTTGTCTTTCTTTCTTTTAACCCTTTTTGCGGTTATGTTTAGCAAAAAAATTTAATGTTAATATAGTTTTTGTCATTTTTCAGTTGGAGATGATAGTGTAAATAGATATGTGACCAGTGGCATTCATACGGAATATTTTTCAAACTTGGTTACATTTTTCCGGAAGCAGTGCATCGCTCTAAAAGGATTGGTTACTGATGCTGTGAAGTAAGAACTAGAATAATTTTTCTGATTGTAACAATGAGCAGAATATGCTTTTTTTCCCCTAAAATGTATC
Organism: Corylus avellana; assembly: GCF_901000735.1. Classification (NCBI taxonomy): domain Eukaryota; kingdom Viridiplantae; phylum Streptophyta; class Magnoliopsida; order Fagales; family Betulaceae; genus Corylus; species Corylus avellana. Next base: position 16,648,469 of record NC_081548.1, on the reverse strand, counting down.
TTTTGGTTACTGAGACAGAAACCCAGGGCACGACTCAACCTCTACAATTCTTGCCTCTGTAGATGATATTGAGGACAATCTCTACTATTTTAGTGATGTTATTTCTGCTGGGATTCCTGATGTTGGAAGGCTAATAACAGACAACATTTTGCAGCTTTTGATATTTCCGTTACTTCTTCCTTCTCTAAGGATAGAACCTGTTAGTGTATGTAACTTTTGCCCTCTCTAATTGATTCTCTTTGTCCCCTTTTTTTTTAAAAAAAATTTCAAGAGAAAGAGGGTGAAGGGGGAGGAAGGGAAGGTGAATCTAATTATTTATTTAATATTTTAACACTCCCCCTCATGTGTGGGTTAAACTTTCCACATTGTGACAGGGAGAGTAGTAGTAGTCGAAAAAAAAAAAATTTCCCTCAACAAGTGAGGCCTAACATGTGAAATATTTAACTGAAATAGGGGTAAATTGTGGAGTCAAGACTCGAATTTAGGACCTTGAGTCTAACACCATGTTAAATTATTAATTGTCCCAAAAACTTAAGATGATAGGAATGAAGAATTTAATAATTTAATTAATATTTAACAGTTCTTTCCTTCACTTATCCTTTTATTTTAGTGACACTATTTTTGCTGGGATTTTTGATATAAAATTTTAATAATTTTTCAGCATATTCATTGTATAAATGCAATTTGTTCCTATTTAACATTTGGTGGATTGTAAATCCAGGAAATACGAGTTGGTGCTGTGACTGCTCTGTATTTAATTTGCTGCATCTTGCGCATTGTCAAAATCAAAGATTTAGCAAATACCATTGCTGCTGCTCTTTTCTTTCCGCTGGAGGCCTTCACACCAAATTCTGAAGTTAAAATCAATGGTCATATGCCTGGTCCTGGTTTTATTCATGAAAGCCAACCTCCAGGAAATGAGATTCTAACTGAGGTTGATATTGCATGCTTAAGAGTTAATGTACCAGAATTATCTAGCCCTTCACATATTCATCCAGAAGTTGTTATAACTCAAAATGATAGTACTGGTTCACATTTGGCTTTGAGGTAAGATATTCATATTAATCACTGCTAATTTTAGATTTTATTTCTCTTGCTATTATATGGTGAATTTCATGGATTTCTTGAATAGGATATTCGTTAGAGGAGTGACTCTTTAATGACACTATTCTTCACCATGATTTCCTCTGAAAATTTGATAGGCAACTTTTCATGCTACAAATAATATCTTCTTGTTGCACGAACATTATGCTTGCATAACAAATATTGTGTATAGTTTTTCAATCTAGCATACGTGAAGTTTAAGCTTATGTCTTTTCTTGCATATAAATGGTTTTTGAAGTTCTTCCTTATGTTGGGCTACGCGTTAATTTGGAACTATTGGCCTAAATATAGTCACTGGGATTAGGACGATAAAAAGTTGTTTCCTCTTTTAACTTTGTTGCTGGTTTCCTTTTTTCCTTTTTCGTAATTCCTTTTCTTCTTTGTTTCCATCATGTATAGCGAGAGAGTGAGACAAAAATGTTGTGGTACTTGTTATTGTCACAAGTCTTGTACAGTTATGTTGTTAATCAGGAAGGTAGGGTACAACTAGATGAGGTGTCCATGTTAGGGATTTGCTTAAATGGTCAAAGAGATGTTTTGAGGATCTTGAGAGGTCTTTGGAGGAGCTTAAGTTTTTTTTTTTTTTTTCTTCTTCCTATTCATTTGGACAGCTGCTTATTTAGCTCCGTTAGTGATTCACTTTCCCAATTTTCTTGTTCTTTTTTCTTCTTCTTTTTAGGCGTTCTCTTCTATACACCTTGTGTACTAGGGTTGCGCCCCTTTGCGCTTTTTGGTATATACAACATTACTTATCAAAAAAAGAAAAAAAAAGAAAAAAAAAAGGGATTTGCTTAAATGGTGGGCTGTTTAAGTAAACCTAAGAACAGTGCCATTAGTTCAACACGGTGCTTGTTTTCAGCACCTGCAGCCTCAGCTGAGGTGCTTGACCTGGCACCTTAGTAAAGTGGCCTTATCTGAATTGTTGTAAATAACCCTTTCCTTGCCCGAGTGCCTAGGCAAGCACTCGGCTTACCTTTGACTACATTGATTCTTCTTTACATTACTCTATTTTTATTTTTTTTATTTGTTTTATTTTATTTTTTATAAGTAATTGAGATATCAATAAAAGCATAAGACGCTTCATGTACACATGAAGTATACAAGAAAAGCCAAAAAGAACAAAAAAATATGATAACTAATTACGAAAGGAGAAAACATAAGCAGCTGTCCAAAATTGCAAAGTGTTGAAAAATAAAGACTTAATCTCTCCAAATTCCTCTCGTAGTCCTCAAAACTTCTATTGTTCCTTTCCCTTTATAGACACTACAAAAGGCATGAATGCACTATCTTCCACACATCAGTACTCTGAGTGCTGCCGATAGTCTATCAACAAGCATACAAATTGATAACTCATCTAGGCATAACACAAGACAATCCAAATCGATTGAAGAAAACATTTTAAATGGCACAAGCAACCTCACAATGAAAAAGAAGATAGTCCACAGACTCCCCATTCTTTTTGCACATACAACACTTATCAACCACAATTACGCTCCACTTTTGGAGATTGTCCATGGTAAGGATCTTTCTTAGGGCCGCCGATTAGACAAAAAAGGCCACTCTTAATAGAACCTTAGTACTCCAAACACTCTTCCAAGGGAAACATAAGCCATTTTGACAACCCATAACCCCATAGAAGTATTTAACTCCAAACAACCCTCTATTGGAAGGGACCCACCACAACTTATCTTTTCCTTCCCGTCTCATTCTTACTAAATACAACATTCTAAAGAATGAGGCAAAGGCATTTACTTCCCAATCTTGAGCTGCTCTAGCAAAGCTAACGTTCTATTGAATGAAACATCCAGAAAATGCCACGTGAGCTGCAATAGGAGCATCTTTTGCGCAAGCAATACTAAATGAAACTGGAAATACATCCTTAAGGGCCATATTCCCACATCTAAGATCGTGCCGGAATCTAACCTTAGAGCCATCTCTTACCTCAAATCTAGTGTGACTACAAGACTTTCCCCAAGACCTCTTAATATTCTTCCATAAACCTACCCTATACGTTCCAACAGGGTCACTAGAACACCACCCTTCCCATGAACTTCCTTATTTAGAGTCCACCACCGCTTTACACCAAGCATCTCTCTTAAGCCCATAGTAGCAAAGCCATTTACCTAGGAGAGCATGATTAAGCCTCATCAAGTTTCTAATCCCCAACCTTCCCTCAGAGATCGGTGTGCAAACTTTAGGCTAACTCACCAAGTGATATATTAACTCTTCACCTAGCCCACACCATAAGAAATCACGTTGGAGCTTCTCAATACGGTTTGCAACAATCATAGGGAGAGGAAAGAGGGACATGAGGTACCTAGGTAAGTTGGATAGGGTGCTCTTGATAAGGGTAATCCTACTACCCTTAGACAAATACAACCTTTTCCAGCTAGCCAACTGATGTTTGATCTTCTCAATAACACTGACCCATATATGTTTGGCTTGGCCTTATAGGATGCCCCTAACGGAAGGCCAAGATTCTTCAAGGGCAGGGATGCAACCTCTACATCACTCTAATCACTTTGAGATCATTTTCAACTGGCAAATACTTAATACCCTAATCACTTTTAGCTATATTGTTGGATATTTGAACCAGTTCCAAGATCCATACTTTTTTCTTTGATAGGTAATCAAGCAAATCTTATAAAAAAGCTCTTAGTTGGTGCTTATTTAGAAAGACCCTGCATCAAATATCCTCTCTAGATCACTTACTCAACTGAAAGTCCACCTTTGAAGTGACCTTTCTCTTCAAATTTTCTTGGTCCTAAATCCGTCCATGGCGTCACTGTCTTATAAGAAGACTTACCTCAAACTTTGTTTTTACTTTAAAGGCCCAGCACACTTTGTTCTCCCCTACTACATTAACTTGCAACCAATAAAGGGTTATAAAATCAGCCTAGACTATTTACTTTGTGATGTGTTTGGAAAGTGCTGTTTCTCAAGGAAGCTTGACTTCTCTTCCCTCTTATACCAGAAGATAACTTTTGCTGAAGTTCTATAAAATAATACATTGTCAATAAGTCACTGTTTGTGCAATCTCTATACTTGCAGGTTTATTGCCACTAATATACTTGTTAATAATGATGCCCTGTTATTTGTGATGGAAGGAGATGCTATTTGGTACAAGGACCCTTGGCATTGCAAGAGGGAAATGCTCTGCTAGCATTTGAAAATTAAGAGGCCAAGTTAAGTGAAAAAAATGATAGATGGCGAACTCCACCCATGATCAGCTGAATTGCTTGATGATGGTTATGTGGATGATAGTGTTGCTGTTGCTGTCATTTTGTCATTGATATTTGTTAAACTTGCCAGGAAGAAGCTCAGAAGGGGGGGTGGGTGGGTGGCTAGTTCTTTGTTCTTCCTGGTAAATATCTTAAAGAATTTTCCTAAGTTAGCATTTGTTTGGACCATACGCTAGAATTATACCACTGGTTGGTATCCTGAAAATTCAATAGTGGATAGACTGGTTCCTCCCAACTTAGCAAAGACATAATATCTAGACTCTCTCTCTAATTTTTCCCCGTATGAATGAGGTAGAGCAAGAGAGTAATGGATGTAAACTACCGAGTCTATCACAGACCTTTAAACATCGTATGAGTGTACTAGCATGGGTAAATAAAAAAACATGATTAAAGTTCTGTTCTTGCTTATTCTATAAGAAGATTGTGAATTAGAAACAAAAGGTGAAAACAGGATTTTGGAAGCTTAGAAGATGCCTTCTAACACGCTTGTGGGTTATTTATCCATGGAAATAACTAAACCAGATATCTGCTTTTATAAAAAAAAAAAAAAAGGATAGTTTCTACCAGCTTGTGTTTCTCAAGTTGGTTGATAATAAAATTTGTTTTTGTTGTGTGCCATATTAAGAACAGTTGATCTTCCATGGTTTTGGATTTTCCTTCTGGGAAGGAGGCATGAGCCTGTGAAAGGTCAAACATAGAGTTTCTAATTTTTACTTAATTCGTTTTACTTCTTTGGCTGTGGTCCTAATTTAGTGTTTTTGGTTGATCCTCCATTGCATCTTATTTCGAGTCTACTAATTAAAAGGTAGAAAGAGAACAAGAAATAAGTCAAACATAGAGTTCACTTGCTGTTTTTTTGGTCACATGGTTACCTGTGCTTTCTATCTTTTAAACCTAAGGGGTTGCTTGAATGGTAAGTCACTTGGCCCTGGTGCCTCATGAAGTATTAGGTATAAGCTTCGATCCCCTTGAGTTCAAACAATTCACTGGACCAATGCCCGTGGGCAAAAGCCTGAGCTTTACCTAGCTCGTGTGGAGGGTGCGCTTTACATGGTGTCCGGAGATTTAGTCAGGGTATCTTTAAGTAAAATTTTTAATTAATTTGTCACTTTAACTAAAAAAAAAAAGCGCATCTTTAAGTAAAATTTTAACAACTTTGTCACTTTAAGTTGGACAATAGTTGATGATGAAAGCTTTCTTGTGAACTGCCCAAGAAAAGTAGATTGTTAAGGCATCTTGAAATTAGTGATATGAAATATGACTGGTCTTCCAGTGATAGGATGCTGTGCCCTGTTATTGCCAAAATAGAACTTTATAGATACGGTTTTAATAAAGTTTATTATGTATTTTCTGGTGGCCATAATGGGGAAAGTGGTAATTATGGTTGCTAACAGAATCATATTGGAATTATTTAACAATTTTTTGAAAGAAAAAATGTGGAGATGCCATGGTCATTTTGTACAAGAATTTGGCTTGGCTGAGATTGAGGGTTCTGTAGGAGATTCTTTTTAATTTTTAATTTTTTATCACATAGCTGTATATATGTTGATCTGAGATGGGGAACAATGGCTTCTCTTAGCTTTGCCTTAACCTTCCTACCTCTTTCGTGCACCTTTTTCAGTCATGACCAGAATTACATTCTTTAGTCTACAAGCTTTCTTTGTTTCTATTCTGGTATATTACAGAGCCCATTATCTCACTCCATGCTGTCTTGTATACTTTTCATTATGATACCTGTGATATTTGTAGGGAGGCTTTGCTTTCTTACCTTACAAGTGGGGACGATATACTGGTATTGGGTTCCTTGGGAGTGCAGGCTACCTTGTTGCAAACAAAAGGTTATCTTACTGAAATGCTGCTTTCTTCACCATTGCTTCTTTTGCTGTTTACTTATTGAGTATTACTTCTGTAGAACTGGATGAGTCAGTGCTAGATGGTCTTGGAATTCTTCCTCAACGCAGACAGCATAAGAAACTCTTACTGGTACGTAACTTTTATTAAAAAAAATGTGTTACGGGTATGTTGTGAAATTTAATAATCAATAATTTTTGGAATGTGTTCTAATGCTTTAACAAGATTGGTTGGTTCCATTTTCTTTGTGAATGAACTGATGTTATTTTGGCGACCATATGCTGGCAAACTGTACGGTTGCCCGGTTTTGTTACTCATTTTTTGCATGATTAAGGACCCACAAATGCCATACTCTTTGTTTGTAATATCAAAGTATTCTCATGGACGTTCATATGATGAAGTGTTCTATAAATAAGTTTATGAGGATACGTTGGAGAGGGAGAAGTGTGATGGCTTTTCTACTTGAAGAAAGAGATAACAAAAGAGGCATGGGGGTAAGGGAGTGTAATAAAAGGGTCTGGATGGGGAATTTCCACCAACCCCCTCTCCTTCCCTATTTCCACTCGACAAACAATCGAAAATCTTAATCCTTCCTTCTTTTCCATCCTTCCGTCTTCTTCTTTGTGAAATGCTCACTAATGATGAGGGCCGGTTGATTTTGGGCAAAGATAACCCAACACAAAAACAAGCCACACCCAAAATCACTTTTTACTCATGTAAAATCCTGTAAAACGTGCCATCAAACCTGCATTGATTCAGGCCTCATGATTTTATTTTATTTTTTATTAGTAATGCAAATTCATTAAAAGCACAGAGGATTCAGGCCTCATGAATTGTTCCCAAATGAATAATGTCCCCTTTTACGATGGGGGAATGAATTGCAAAATATCCCCACAGCCTAGTATATTACATGTCTTATTTGTTTATCAACTTCAGGTGGCATTATTGGCATGATTACCATTGAACCAGTAGAATGGGGAGTGAGTGACTCCATTGATGCAGGATTGCCTAGTCAGTCCCTGCAATCAGGGCAGATGAACAGATGCTGCTCCTTGTCATTCAGACAGCATCACAACTATTCCTTGGCTCTAATTCTGTAGCTAACCTCTACAACCACTGACTCAAAAGGGCTCGATTAAACTAAATCATATTTTTCACCCCTAACCCCGTTGAAATTTTCGTAGGAGATATATTCGATCAATTCACCAGATGTAACTTAAAACCTGTATATACTGAGAGTGGCATGGAATAGTGTGGAGAATAGCCGTTTAGTGGGTAGTCGTTCAGTTCTAGCTGTGTGGAGAATACCACATGGAAAGAGTGGAATGCAAGATGTTTTGAAGATCATGGATTTTTGTTCTTTTTTTAGTCTTTAGTGGGAACTATCTTTGTATACATCCTATGTACTAGGGTTGCACCCCGCTGTGCTTACAATGAAATGAATTGCTTATTAAAAAAAAACTGATTGCAAGTTCATATTAAATCCGGGAATATTTCTAAACTTCCTACTTTTTTCATTTTTTGCAATCTAACTTTTTCCAGAGGATTGCTACGTGCTTGCCTGTATCAGTTCCATTTGCACTTTCACTTAGAAGTTTGTATGCTGCTGTCCAAAAGTTTGGGTTGTGCATGGCTCAATGATGCTGTAAATTTGTACTTATTGATTTCCACTTATGTGTTTGTTCTTGTTCTTGTAGTAAAGTTTCTTCCATTTTTTTAAATTTTATTTCTCCTTTTAGTGCATTATTGGTCATCTATTGCTTAGTCATAATAATAACTAGGCATCGACTCTGAGATGATGATAATATTATTTTCACCGGTCCTATTATCAACTGAATATTCTGCTTTTCTTCATTCTAAGCTTTAGAAAGAGATTGTGTCGTGTTGATTTCTTGGTTAATTGAAATAGCATACTTTCTTTGTCATATTTCTGCAGCAAGCTTTGGTTGGTGAGGGCTTAGATGAAGAACAACTCTTTTCTTCAGAGGATAGCACAATGAGAGATGGTATTGGTAGTGAGCTTGATGGTTATCTGCAAAAGCTTAAGGTAATAATGCAATTTCCCTCACACTCTCTCTTCCTCTCCAACCACCCTTCAAAGTCCTTTTCCACAATGGGGAATGTTAATCTATTGGTAACATAGTTAAACCCTAAGAATAGAAGTAAAGTACCTTTTAAAGTAGCTGTATAAAGTCATACATGAAGTTATGTCATTAAGGAACCGCAAATTTCTTGCCCATATGGCTGAGTTTGAATTTAACACATCTTCAAGAAAAGCGCAAAAGAAAATATTTTATGCTCTTACCTTTTCCTCAGGTGGATAATTTGAGAAGCTTTATCTACTTTCTTTCTCAGTCCACTGCCCGCATCTTTTGCCACTTGACAGAGTGCTATATTTTCACAAAAGGAATGAGAACTTCCTATCTTGCTAGCTTGTGAGAGGAATAATTCAAGGGAGAGCTATGCCTGCTAAAGTCTACATGAATTATAACATTTAATCTGTTTTGTTTTTGTTTTGCTAATTGTTAGATTGATAATTGTGGGGCTCTATGTGTAATAGTGATTGATTAGTTAATGGCTTCAGATTGGGCAAAACTTCTTGATAATTATAAGACTTCATAATTACAGATTTTTGAATCTCATTGTTTCATTATGTTCTGTTCTTGTCGGGAAAATTTTAGCTTGTCTCAAGTGTCCTTGTTGCTTACCTTTTTCTTGGCTTGACAAGTTGGTTAAATTTTTTCGTTTCTTCTATATCTAATAGGAGCAGTATGGAGTGTCGTCCTCTTCTTCAGAAGTGGGTGCAAGCTCTCGTGTACATAGATTTCAGGTACTTTTATGTGTCTAGCACTGACTTTGTTCATCTTGTTTTTAATTTCTTTTTTGTTAAAAATCAATATAACCTAAGAGTTCTCTTTTTTCTTTTTCTTTTTTTTGGGTCTATTGTTATTCAAGCTATAAATTATAGGTGAGGTATTTTACTTTCTGATTGCTGTTGTGTGAAGTGCCCAATGAAGTTGTTGCTCGAGCTAATAAAATTCACATCTTCCCTTACATGCTTGTGGATAACCATGGTTTTCAATTTTTTTTTATGAGCGTCTTGTCATGGGAAGTGAAGCGAAAATCCTCTGGTGCCTTCTTCTTTTTTGGCTTCATGAACCCCCATAAAGGGTGCACGCAATGAGAGTTCTATGCTTGAGGCTTTTATTAGTGCCTTGACACATTTATTTTAGCTGAGTTGTGTCCTTAGCAGGACCTACTCAATAAGAATGAGAATGAGTAATGAAATTAATTAAAAAAAAGAGATGCCTTGAGAAAGGGTAGATTTCACCCAAAAGAGGAAAAAGCCCAAGGTTTTTTTTTTTTTTTTTTTGATAAGTAATGTATATATAGTCAAAGCGCAAAAGGGCGCAACCAAAGTATACAAGAAGTATATAAGAGAATCTGAAAGAAGTACATAAAGCTAAAAACTCCGAAAGCTGTCTAAAGACATACCTTAAAAAGAAGTACATTTTAAGTGCATAAATAAAGGGGTGAAATAGAGTAATGCTATTTAGTAGATTCCTCTACAACTACCATACAACTGGATGACGCGGCAGTAAAAATTAGCCCTTAGACCAACACTTGTAAAAAAAAAAAAGGGCTGATTTTTATTGACACGTCATCTCAATTATATGACAGTCATACACGAGTCTACTAAATAGAATTACTCGAGTGAAATGTATCATTTAGATAAGTGATTGAAAGAAAAAGGTGAGGAGAATGAGCTGCACAAGGAATCCTTTAGTCTTGTCCATAAAAGACCCAAATGCTCCGACAACATTTTCCGTTGACGTCTGAACTATTATTGATGTTGGCGGGGAGGGAGTCAATGTTGGAGTTTTGGCAAGCTTGGTATTTGTTCGGATGAGATCGAAAGGAACAACCGGAATGTTTGGGTCTTTCTCAGACAAGACTGAGGGAATATTTGATGCCGGTGGGGAAGGAGTTCGGACAGGAGAGTGGGTTGTTGTTACAAAGGGGAGTTCATCGGGTTTTGCATCTGACGGTGGTCCAGGAGATATCAATGAAGGGAAAGGTTTGGGGGTGAATGGGTCCTTGGAAGTGGGGATGCTTTAGGAGAGTTTTTCAGTTTAGAGGGTCGATTCTCACTTGGGTGATTAATATTTGCATCAGGTTGTAGATGGTGGACAAAAGAGAAAAAGGCCCATTTTGAAATTATGTTATGGGAATCCTCTGGTGTTGTTGGAAAATGGGGTGAGGGAAGGAGGTTTTGATGGTTGGAATTTTTATAGGGGATGAGGGTAAACTGTGTCTGTGTGAATGGAGAGATGGGTTTGAGGTTGATAAAGGTTTGTTCTGTTGTGGGGATGTGTCTGGTCCATCTTTGGCCATGGTGACTTTGTACAAATGAGGAGAGTAAGTGAAGTGAGCTTCTGAATATTCATCCACTTGCTGTAGTCGAGGAATAAGGAGGGCCTTATTTAGTGTCTTCAAAGTGGGTGGTTGAGAGAGTAAAATTTTGTCATGTAGTTGGGCAGTCATGTGAAGGTTTTGAGGATCAATTGTTAGCTTTGTTCATTGTGATTGAAGCTAGTTGACATCAAAATGGTGTGAGTGGTCTAGATTTGAGTGTGAAGTCGGCTAATAGAGGAAACTGTGAATTGAAGAGATTGGTGTGTTCAGTGTATTGTGATATTAAGGGAGGTCGTGACAAGGAAGATTTATGATGTCTTCCGTGTGTAGTAAATTGAACATACAACCTCCTTAGGTTGTCAAAATGCTACCTTCATTGCTCTCATTATGAAGAAATTCGGGGCTATTGATTTTAAGGGCATCCAGCCTTTGGTCTTGTGATTGAAGTTTATAAGATTATTGTCGAAGTCTTTGCCAATAGGTTGAGAAGGGTTGTGGAGAAGATTATTTTGAAGCCCCATAATGCTTTTGTTCAAGTTAAATCCTTGATTTTGTTCTCATTGAAAATGAATATGTGGATAGTAGAATTAGGTCTGGTGAGCCAGGGGTGCTTTACAAACTGGATATTGAGAAGGCTTATGATCATGTCAATTGGAATTTCTTACTTGTTGAGGAGGTGTGATTTTGTGGAGAAATGGCGTTCTTGGATAGCGCCTTGTATTTCTTCGATGTGCTTTTCTGTTCTGGTGAATGGCAATCCATCTGGTTTCTGTTGTTGCTCCCATAGTTTGAGACATGGAGATCCTTTGTCATCTTTTCTTTTTGTTATTGTTATGGAGGTCTTAAGTAGAATGCTTTCTGCAACTTTTAATGGGGGATTTTTCTCATGCTTTTCTGTGGGGTTTAGGCACTCTGATGTGGTTAACATTTTACATCTATTGTTTACAAATGATACTTTGGTTTTTTTATGAGGCTAAGCCTAACCACCTTCGCTATTTGTGTGCTTTATTTTTATGTTTCGAAGTTGTCTTAGGTTTGAAGATTAATCTAGCTAAGTCAGGATTGGTTCTTGTGGGTAAAGTTGATAATGTGGATGGGTTGGCTATCATTTTGGGCTGTGGGGTTTCTTCTTTGCCTTTGAAGTATCTTGATCTTCCGTTGGGGGCTATAAGGCCAAGTCTATTTGGGAAGGTGTTATTAAAATGATAAGAGCGTCGATTGGCTAGTTAGAAAATGGTGTACTTGTCTAAGGGTGGTAGGGTTACCCTTATAATAAAGAGAACACTTTACAATTTGCCTACGTATTCATTTCCCTCTTCCCTCTCCCTACGGGTGTTGTAAACTGCATAGAGAAGCTTCATCAAAATTTTTTATAGGGTGGGTTAGGTGAAATTTCATTTGGTAAGCTAGTCCAAGGTTTGTTTTCCAATCTTTGAGGGAGGGTTGGGGGTTCGGAACTTGCTGAAGTTTAATTGTGTTAAATTATCACTTGTTCTACAAGCTTAAGCTGATAGGAAGAGGTAAATTTAACCATTTAGTCAACACTTTACACTCCCCCCTCAAGTGTGGGCTTAAACTCCCTTTTAATAGGTGAGGCCCAAAACGTGAAATATTTAATTGAAATAGGAGGTAAATGAAGAAGTCATGGTTCGAACTTAGGACCTCTAGCTTTGATACTATGTTAAATTATCACTTGTCCCACAAGCTTAAGCTCATAGGAAGAGGTAAATTTAATCATTTAACCGACACTTTAACAAATTGTACTCTTTTAGAAAAATGGCTATTGTGCATGAGAGAGAGGCTTAGTAGAGAGTTATGGTGGACTCTAAATTTGGCAGTTCGTGTGGTGGATGGTGTGAGCCTCTTGGGTTGTGGGGAGTGGGTTTATGGAAGAATATTATGAGGGTTTAGGGGATGTTTTCAAGTCATACTAGATTTGAGGTGAGAGATGGCTCCAAGGTTAGATTTTGGCATGATCTGCCGTATGAAGGCAAGGCCCTTAGGAGGCCTTTCCAGAGTTATATGGTATTGCTTGTGCAAAGAATACTTCCGTAGCGGCTTACTTGGAGCTTTCTGGTGGCTCCAATAAGTGGAACATAAGCTTTGTTAGAGCGGTTCATGATTAGGAGGTAGATGTCTTTGTCCCGATCTTCAATTTGTTGTTTTCCATTATGATGGATGGGTATTGAAAATTTTATTTAGTAAGTGGATTAGATCACTACTTTATGCCACTCCGAACTGGGGGCGGGTAAGGAGGGAGGCTTTAAGTTGCGGAGCTTGGGTATGAGGATGGAGAAACCAACCCACTCTGCCCCATTGCTACCCCTAGCTCTCACCTTGACCAGGGTGCACATATAGGCCACCATACAGAGTGCTATTGAAGTTTATTTTGTCTAAAGAAGCTCCTATGATATGGATGGTGGGTTTGCTTGCTTCTGATATTTACTTAGTTTCTAGAAATGGTTTAGATGCATTTTTGTCCAAGTTAAGAGATTTTGAATTTTTGTCAGTTCAAACTTGAATTATATTTTTTCTAAAGGAATATCTATTTTAGGTGCTCGATGCGCTGGTCAACCTATTTTGCTGTTCAACTATATCTGCAGAGGCATTGTGGGATGGTGGTTGGCTTTTGCGGCAGTTGTTCCCTTATAGTGAGGCTGAATTTAACAGCCATCATCTTAAATTGCTGAAAGTAAGTTAAAACTCCTGATGATACCATTGGGTTTTTCGGAATCTCAAGGCATCTTCTTCTCTTCTTTCTTTTTTATTTTTTATTTTATTTTTTATTTTTTATTTTATTAATAGAACTCAGTAGTTTTTGACAGAGTGACATCATCAATTGATAGCTAGCAACTTAAGTAACTCAGCAAATGATGTAGGTTTGCAGATGTAAGACATAGTGTCTTTACCTGTTAGATATATGGATCCTCAAGTAGGTTTTATTTGGTATATTGTTATTTGAAATTTGATTATTTAAATGAAGAGCACCTAAAGTAATATTTTGAGATACTACATTCCAAACTAATTTTTGTTTCATGTAATTTATTTGGATACCATTAATGGTATAGAACAATAGGTATTATTTTGGGTGCTGTTCATGTGATATACATTTCATATCAACCTTTGTAAAATGCTCTGCATTGCTAATTTTGCGATGCAATGGATGAGGTTATGTTGAGTGCCAAGAGTTGTCAGTTCTTTTGGCAGAGGGTAGAATTGCAAATATGATTAAATGACTTTGTAGTACAGTACTTCTGGCCTTCGTGCATGTTGTTCCTAAAGTTAGACAACCAATCAGCTGAGGAATTTTCTATTGTGTGTGTGCTGATGGTGGTACACCAGCAGCTGCTCTCTGTACACTGGATTCAGGTCGGAGGCACAGTGGATGTATCTGGTTAAGATTACCTTAGACTCTGCCTCGGTAAGTTGAAGGGATCACTGCTGCCAAGTGAGCTTAAGCCCACAAAAAATGGCCCAAAGATCAGTCTGATTTTTTTTGTTATATCAGAGAACCCAGAATTTACAGTTTGAACTGAAAATATGGCATTTCAAAATTAATAAGTCATTACATCAAGAAAGTACCAAGTTGACCAGGACATTAAGATCACAGACTCCCTTGAGAATGGGATAGAGGGTGTGGTCATAGGTTAAAAATTAGGGTTAATAACTTTTTTGGTACCTGCGTTTTGAGGTTTTTTAATTTTCCCCCATAAGTTTTAAAACATGACAAAACTAGTACCTCAGATTTTGAAAAAGACCGAATCACCACCTTCAGTTTGAAAAATTCTCCGGCCACCCCCAGTTTAGCCACCCCCAAGGCCGGTCTGGGGGTGGTTCAGGTGGTGATTCAGTATTTTCCAAAATCTGAGGTATTAGTTTTGTCATGTTTTAAAACCTAGGGAGAAAATTAAAAAACCTCAAAACCTAGGTACCAAAAAAGTTATTAATGCTAAAAATTATTGGGTGCATGTCTAACTTCACAATAAAAGAGAGACAGAATACACGACTATGGGCAAGTGCATATTTTATGCTTATTTAACTGTAAGAAACTTATGAAAAACACTAACCATAAAACTAATGATAGCTAAATAAAACTTGTATGCTAATACGTAATTCAACCCACAACTTCACCCCTTCTCAAGAAACAGAGATAAAAGGTCAATATGGAGATCTATTTCTTTCTACTGGGAAACATAGTTGATCCCTGATTTTTTTAACTAAAGACAAAACATTAGAAAAGAAAGTATAAAAGAGCCACTTCTGCTACATGGTCCAAAACTTACGGGAGAAAACAATTCACTATAATGTCCAGTTTCATTAAGTTGAAATCTCAATGGAACATATTTGTTACCTTTCTAAGTTATAAGATTTACAGGGAATAAGTGTAAGATTCCAACAAATATAAACTGGTCTATTGCAAGTTCAGTTACTCCCAAAATATGTATTAAATGAACATTCATTATCACATCCAAAATTTGTTCTAAATGAGAGCATAGAATATAGAGAAGGCATTCTGACATTGGTCCTTGTTTCAAAGAAATGGAGAGTTGTAGAGGGCTGTTCTAGGACAAGTTACATCCAACATGTAAGTGTCTGCTAGGGATTTTTGCTTTAGCTTTTGTTATATTTTCTTTTTTATTTATTTATTTCCTTCTTTAGGACTATTAGAAAGTTTCTTTATTTTCAAGGTTTAGTAATTTTCGTTATTTTAATACTAGGGTGTTCATTTTGTTTCTTTTGCTTTGTTTATTTCTCTTTTAGGGCGTTCTAGTAACTTTTGGATTTCTGTCTAGGGTTTAGAATTTGCAGCCTATATATAATGGCTTGTATTGAACCTTATTTCACCTTGAGTCATTATCAAACTTATTATTGAGTTTTCAATAAATGAGAATTTCTTTGTTTTTCTTCCTTGTGGTGTTCAATGATTCAAGAGAAAAATGATCTATTGTCTTTCTATCGCTTCCATTTTGTCAAATATAATTAAAAAAAAATCTAATTCTAGGACTGGAAAATAATAAAATGACACAAGAAAATGGTGGCTTTGCCTTCTCATTACATCTGTGGACCATCGTTTTACATTCCATCTTCAACAAATAATTTATTACTTTTCTTGTTTTTCTTACACAGGATTCATACAAGAACTGTACTTATCCTCTTCAAGAAGAAATTAGAGGAGTCTGGTCTGATCTACTCATAACAGTCCTTTGTGATGAGTGGAAGAAATGCAAAAGAGGTATTTACTGTAAGTTTGATGTTCTGACTGTTGAGTTGGTATGTTAAATGTTTTGATGATGTGTTTGCGCAATGAAATTTTCTACTTGTAGCAATTGAGGCTTCGTCTCCTCGGAAAGAGCCCAAGTCAATTCTCTTGCCACCACAGAAGTACTGCTCTGACAGTAAGAATGAGAACTGTTCATAAATTGGTTGATTTTTAATTAATGCTTTCTGAAAAGTTTCTTGTTTCTTCATTGAATTTTTCCACTGCCTTTTTGAATTGATGTAACTGTTGTACTTCAGATGCTATTGCAGCTGAATCATCGTTTACTGATGGTGAAAGAATGTGCGAATCGGTGAAGGTTTGTGTTTGTACTTTTTAATATCCATCTCTTCTAGTCAAGCTTTTGAAATTTCAGTTAGAGTTAGTTAAACATTATTTCTCACTGGATTTCTGTCTCCATCATCGACGTTTAAATCTTGAGGAAAACTAGAGTTTTAATAAATTTATACAAATTATGCATTTGGCTTTGTTAACACTTTATGAAGATTCGTAATTCATTGTTTCTGTTGCTAATTTCTTTCAAATTTAGGTATTTGTACTTCTACATCAACTTCAATTATTCTCCCTTGGTAGAGCTTTGCCCGACCAACCTCCTATTTGTCCACCAGCCAGTTCTCCTGAAAGCTCTCGTGCCAAAACTGCTTGTTTAGATGCTTCAGGACCGAAGCCTGGCATTGAATTAAGGCTTGGTCAGTTTTCTATCATGAACTCATTAATACCCTGTTAAATGATACGGGATATGTAGGGACAGTTAGGATTACTAGGATGGCACACATCAAGATTTATTGGGCTTCCTGAATTTAGTAAAATGGTGGGGTTTTACAAAAATGATATGGTATCAATAAAATGATAGTTCTCTCAGATTTGTTTTTGTGTGGTTTATACACAATGCTATTTGATGTTTATGAGCCTAGATTTAGACTGTATTACTTCATTCATCAAAGGAAATTTTGGAGATTTTCATGCTTAATTGTGATTATATTTTTCTGAATGATTTTGTTTCGTAAATGATTCCATCAATTGATGTGCAAAGGGTGAGGCTCCACAGTGATGCCACTCAATAGATTCTCTACCAATGCTAAAGACTGATGTTTTCATTTTATGTATACCTTTGTGTTCAACTTACAGAATATCGTTTTTATCTCAGCGGATGTTTTTAGTTATACTATTTTATCTAAGAGTTACACACACTTTGTGGTTCATCTTCTGGTCTCTGCCATTTGCAGTTGATGCTGTGCCTTGTAGAATTGCATTTGAAAGGGGTAAAGAACGTCATTTTTCCTTTCTAGCATTGTCCATGGGAGCATCAGGCTGGCTTGTGCTTGCTGAGGAATCACCCCTGAAGCAGCATTTTGGAGTCGTTCGTGTTTCTGCACCATTGGCTGGTTCCAATGTAAGTATAACTTCAATGTCTCCTTGCATTTTTATTTTTATTTTTGGTGGCCGGGCTTCCATGCTGCCTTTTCATTTTGAATTTATGCTTGTTCATTTAAACTTTATGGCACAGATGTTTTATGTGTGTAAAACTTTCACAGTTCCAATTAGTTCACAGGCAAGATAAGATGGATTTGAATATTGACAGTTTGTTGATACATCCATAATTTTGAGCTTTATGAAGATGATGTGATCATGTGAATGCTTAATCGTTTTCTGCCTTCAGCCCAGAATTGATGATAAGCATTCGAGATGGTTACACTTGCGGATCAGACCATCCACTTTACCGTTTCTGGATCCCGTTAAATCTAGTGCCTATGGAAAAGTGAAGACAAAAGCTTTGGTTGATGGGAGATGGACCCTAGCATTCAGGGACGAGGAATCTTGCAAGAATGCTTTGTCTATGATTCTTGAGGAGGCTAAGCTACAAAGTAATGAGGTGGAGAGAAGACTGAAACCTCTATTTGACCTTGAAAAAGCTGTTGAGTCTTCAGACTCTTCTGTACTGCTTTCTGAGGCTTCCTCCTCTTCATATATAACACCATCCAATTCGTTTTGAAGTTTGCTTTACTCATGGGGTGGCAATATATTATGTCCAGTCACCCTTGTACATATATTCGGTAGCCTTAGATATACCCAGAAGTGTAGATTAGCACCTGAAATTTAGTCCCCATTCTTTGTATACAAGCATTTTTTCTTGCCCTGGTTTGTATGTTTATCAGGCTTTTCCTCTCATTCTTTTGGCAGCTCTAACCCTAGGCCTTTCTTCTTTATTTCCATTATTTGTAAGCTATGTAAAAATATTGTATATTTGAGGCAATCCCATAATGCAAGGCTTTGTGCATTGTTTTCTTTTCAGAATGGATGCTACAAATTAACTGTGCGTGTGTGCATATGAGAGACAGAAAGAGAGGGAGGAGGATATGCAACTGGATGGGTAGGATGAGAGTGTGTGTATTATTACTCATAATATAAAGCTGGACACATAATTGGATGATGATTCATTGCAATTACCTGTTCTAATTGTTAGCAATTTGAGCATGTAATTGTTATAGATTCTCCAATCCCACATACATAGTACTTATATGAGTGGACACAATTAATGAAGAAATGGTAGGGGTTAATAAGTTTCTTATATTTGACCCATATTTTCTTACAATCAATCATTGAATTTGTAGACTTATGTAGATTACAAATAAGTTAATGGTAGATTCCACAAATTCAATGGTTGATTGTAAGGGAATATAAGCCAAATATGGAAAACTTATTGACCCATGACATTTTCCGATTAATGTATCTTCATGGCCTAAACCCCCTAATGCTTAAAAAAAAAAAAAAAAAAAATCCCTAAAAACGAAATGCTAGCAAGCTGTAAGAATAACTTTACTAATTATGGAACCCTAAATGTGAAACCATTGTTTTGAGGGAAAAAAAAAAAAAATTATTATTAGTATTATTATTTTTATTTTATTTTTAATATAGAAAAACAAATGCTAACTTAAAATGCTCTGTGGGAAGGAATATGTCTAATCATTTGATCCTAATGTTTGAACTTGCTTTGATTGAAACTTTGTTTCTTATCCCAAGTGCACCATTCCAATGGTACAGGTTGTTTTGGGAAAAAAATAAATAGTATAATTCAAGATTTTAGAACGTTCAATCAATGGGAAACTAATTGATTTTGTTATTAAAATAAATTTATCAAAAGATAATAAAAGTCAGGTAGTTGATTTCAAAGTTGGTGTATTTAGTAGGTATGCATTTTGTAATTGGGCTGTGACCCATGTTAGTTGTTACAATCAGTATAAAAAGGCTGACGTGTGTAGTTGAAAGAAATGTTCACAACCTAATCTGTTTTTCCTAAATTTCCATCAACACAATTTAATGCAATTTCCTTCAATTTTCATCTCAACACAACCAAATATCATCCATCATTACTCAATTACTCATAAAATTCACCCCCCCAAAAAAAAAAAAAAAAAATTCGAAAGCTGTACATAGATAGATTCCCATTGGAGGCTCGAGTTTAGCTCACTGAGAGTATATATATAGGATATATAGTTAAAGTGTGTGATATGTGGAATTAGAGGCACCTTTTTCTTTTAATTTTCTTTTATTTATTTATTTATTTATTTTATTTGAAGAGGGGGAAAAGGGTGCTGTTTAATTTCTACATGATTTGCTTACAAAAAAAAAATAAAAAAAAATAAATAAATAAAGACATGAACTAGAATTAACGACAAAGTCTTTAATCTTTTTAATTTATAAAAAGCATACCTAAATAAATAAATAAAACAGATGCAATATTAACACTACATCAGATAAAATCTGTCTTTCCGTAATAGAGATATGCTACACGTGGAGTAATGCTAATGATCATCTTTTTATTCTTCCAAAGTTAATGTGGCTTTTAAAATCACCATTTGATCAAAATTCAATAGTAGTCAATTTAAAATCATAGGGTAATTTTCAAAGACACATCAATTTTGAGACGATAAAAGATAGTCTATAGCATTACTCCTCACATGTGAGTTATACAGATCCAATGATAAATTTGAAAAAAATGCATATGAACGAAGATGAATGAAAGATAGAAAAATAGTATTCTCTCTCAAACATTCTTCCTTGGTGTGTGGGTTACCTTTGCCCTAAATTTGGTTCACATTGCAAATATTTGAAAGATGGTAATCCTACACTAACAATTTTTAAAGCTTAAAGATAAAATTACAAAAGTAATGGAAGATCAATCCTGGTAAGTTGAGTTTTTCCTTTCTTTATCTTATGCAAACAAGTCTCTCTCTCTCTCTCTCTCACACACACACACACACACATATATATATATATATTGGTAATTTTGATATATGAATCTGGTAAAGCAGACCAATAGTAGAAATGTAATGATTGGATTCTTTTGTCCGTTGTTAAACTTTGATTGGTATTATGGTGTAATTGCATTGTTAAACATTCTGATTGGGTATAAGATCTTGTTAAAATAGTGAATTATATATTAGCCCCAATTGAAGATATATAATTGAATTGATGCCTTTTCTTTTAGCACTAATTGCAGGAAAAAGCAAGGGGCCCCAATACTGAAAATTAATCTAACAAGAAGGAAGATGGATGGAGCTCATCATTCAAACCCGAAGGAAGAATTTCTTCTGCTAAACTTTTGTGACCATTAATTCGCACACCTTTTCCGGATGGTGGAAGGTAGATCAGCAAGAAAATGACTCCCATAAGCATGAAAATTAAAAAAAGGAATTGACAATTCTTTCCATTTTTTTAATTTTTTCTTTTCAAATGATAGAGTTTGAGTTTTGACTTTACAATAGTTGTTTAGCAAAGTAGTTCAACAAAAAAGTAAATTACAAATCTATCTTTTTGTTATTAATTCTTCTTAATTGATGCCTAATTGATGTATATAGCCTATGATTATCATTTGATCAATAAGGGTAATAAAAATATTCTTATTTTTTATTTTTTTTTTATGATCCCAAGTTTGCCACGTGTTAAGAAAAAGTCAATTGGTTCAATCACGTTGTATCATCTCTACATATATAATCAATTCCCGACAATCAGCAAATATTGCCAAATCAATTCTCCATCTGGTCCTTTGGCACCACGTCCATCCCTCTATATCACCAGAAACAAAATCGCACTTAGCCCATCATCATATCAAGGGTTTTCTTCCACACTTAACTTATCATCGTTGCCCTTGCTTCATCTTTCATCACTTATAACCAAATATCGCCCAATAAAAAATAGCCCATTAATAAAAGTAGATAGAATAATAAATTTTATCACTTTTAAAAAGCCTGAGGACTGATTTGATACACACCAAAAAAAAAAAAAACTTCAATATGTGAATTAGAATTAATTTTCTATAGTAAGGTGGACCAATTAAAAGATGGCATTGGAGTAATTATGTTGAAAATACAGTGGCAATGATAGTAAAGACCATCATTCCCCTATGATAGATGATAGACCAAACTTTTATCCTAATAAATTTACAAGAGTGTTGAGAGAGCTTTTTCAAAGCGGTGGAAGAATTGGATTATCATATCTTAATCAAACACACAAAGATGGAAGAAATGATGATTGTGTTGTATCATGGGAAGACAGGCCCCACCTCCGCCGTTCGATTCAATTATCACTTTCCTTATTATCAAACTCTCTTTTAGGTCAAACTAATCATGCTGATTTTTTTTTTTTTTTTAATAAAAAACAAAATAGGTGGTGAACCAAAAAGGGTTCTTGGCTTTAGTGGAAGCCAAATGAATTTTTATTATGTGATTGGTCTTTTTTTTTCTTGGTTATAATGACCCCATTTTTATTTTGTATGGCCTTTGATTGCCATCTAAAGTGTTGAAGGATATACAAATGATGAGGGGGATAACATTATTTAGGAAAAGGTTTTTGGAAACCTTTTGTGGTGACTGGTGAGTGAGTTCCACCAACACCATTTGCTAAAATCTTCCACTTTGATCATTTTTTAATCTTACCTTAACTTTATAACTTATATTATGTTTTCTCTTACAATTACTTGGCAAAAGAAAAAAGAACAAAAAAGGAAAAAGAAAAAAAAAATGGGGTTACAAGGACATTTGCTTAGGTCATAATATTTCAAAATAATAAACCGTTCTTTTTTTTTTTATTTTATTTTTTAGAGAGAAAATTCCATAGCTTTCATTGAAATCAAGACAAAGCATCTCCATCACCCAATATAATGTCATAGATAAAAATCTTTTAGTTAAATTATTACTTATCTCAAAAAATTTAAGTGGATAGAAAGTGATAAGAAACTGAAATATTTAATTGAAATGAGAAGTGAATTGTAGAGTCAAGGTTAAACTCATGACTTCTACTTTGATACCAAGTTAGATTACTATGTATCCAAAAAGCTTAAGCTGATAAAAATTGATGAATCCATTCAAACATTCTCTAAAGATCGTTGGATTGCCACTCTCGCTAAACGATAAGCTACCATGTTTGCATATTTTTTGGTGTGTTTCACTTACCACGATTACAACTTATTTAGTACCGTTTTCGCATCATCAACCAGTTGCCTATAACGACTCCAACAACTATATAAGAAAACCATTCTTAGGAGAACACCACTATATATATAAAAACTATTATAAACAAGTACCCAATTGAATATTATATGGTGCAATGATGAAGGGATGAATAGTTCTAGGCTACATCATCACTTTATCTTCGAAAGAAGAGTTTAAAAATTGTGAAGTTTGTTGATATCCATTAAAGGTGTTATTTGGGCAATTGTCATAGTGATCTAACCAGAGATTAGATTCTGACCAAAAAGCGAGGGATACTCTCAAAGTATACAATTAATTACTTTATATATAATATGGCTTTTATGGATGAATGAGGATACATCTTAAATTAACATTTCTTTCTAAGTGCATTCACACACGACACAATAATTTTTTAGAAAGTAATGGTAAAAATTATATTTTTATCCTCCAATACTGATGTAATTGTCTCAATCAACCTTTAGATCAATCTTTATTAAAAAAAATTCGGGTTAATAAAGACTGATACGTCAATATTGTAAGAATAAAAATATAGTATATATCATTTATTTTTTTTTGGAAAAACTTCACTTTAGACCTCTGAACTAGCACGCGATTTGACATATCCTCTTCAAATTTTGAAACTTCTCAATTTGGACCTCTGAACTTTTGATTGCAGTCAATTTATCCCATTCGTCAATTTTTGCAGTTAAAATCCTAAAAAGACAAAATTACCATTCAATTTTCTTTTTATTAAAAAGAAAAATGAAAAAAATGAAAAAAAAAATTTGAAAATGATTTTTTTAATATATATTTGAAATTAAGGGTAAATTTAGAATTTTATAAAGAGGTTAGGGGTATAAACGTCATTGTTTCATTTTTAACATTTAAAATTTGACGAATGAGTTCAAATTGACTGCAATTAAAAGTTCAGGGGTCCAAATTGAAAAATTTCAAAGTTCGAGTGGGTATGTCAAATCTCGTGATAATTTAGGGGTTTAAAGTGAAGTTTCCCCTTTTTCTTTAAAACCAAAACTTGTTGGAAGGAAAGCAAGTTAGACTTGTGGATGCATTTCATGCTAATAAACGAGAAAAGAAATTAAAAGGAGGGTAAAAGATTTCAACACTCCACTTTTTTTTTTGTTGGTGTGTCTAAAGAAAGCAAAGCCGTCTGGAATTAGGGTCAAGTTGGGATGCCCTGGATTCCAATGGGCGTGGAACACGCAAAGTGCCACCATAAGAAATAATCTAAAATATATGAAATTTAGAAAGTGAAAGAGCATCCTTAAAGGACAAGGAAACTCTTGTAATTGAAAGTTTGAAACTCAAAAATTATGGGATCCTACCTTGTAAGATTAATGCTAAATATTTAATTTTGGTCTCACTCTCATATAATTAGAATGATGTGGCTGTGTCGCTGTGTATAAGTCCTTAAATTTTTATTTTTTAATAAAAGTTGGTTCTAAAGATTTATGAATACTGTCACATCAACCTAATTGTATAGAACTAATGGAAGTGAGATTTGAATATGAGTATAGTATTACTCATTTGGTAATGGTTTTGGATGCCATAATAATGAGTAGAATGGTAAATAAAGAAAGCATATATACATAGGAAGAATAATGTTATTTAGCAGATTGTTATACGACTGTCATATAATTTGATGATATGACAGTAAAAATCAATTATTGAATTAGTATTTGTTAAAAAAAAAAAAAAGTTGATTTTTATTGCCACGTTATTCTAATTGTATGACAAATAGCTTTATAAGAATGGATCATAAATAGTACATTTTCGGTTGGTGATTTCTTGAATATGAAAGTTGACATGTTATCATAGAATCATATATTTATCATAAATCATCCTACAGCTTAGATTTTCTAGCAATCGGCCACTCAATAGGAACATTCATACTAGAGTATGAAATTACGTTTATTTTTTATTTATTTATTTATTTATTTTTAGGGTAAAATCCACTTAACCTCTTCAAACTACCACTTCAATGACAATTTACTATCCAAACTATCAATTGTGACAATTTACCATCTAAACTACCAAAACAATAACAATGTACCTCCTAATGCTTGCAAAATGACGAAATTACCCCTATAAAATTTTTAATAAGACAAAAATACCCTTAAAAATTTGAAAAAAAAAATTAAATTTTAGTATTTTGTTTTTATTTTAGTAAGGGCAATTTCATCATTTTGTTATTGTTTTGGTAGTTTGAGGGGTAAATTGTCGCAATTGATAGTTTAGGAGGTAGATTGTCATTGGGGTAGTAATTTGAGGAGATTAAGTGGACTTTACCATTTTTTATTTTATATTATTTTATTTTTATTTTTTTAAATTTTCTTCCAAGCAAATTATTATTAGATAATTATAATGCTTTGGACCCAAGTTGTTATGTTTCGGGCCTGCTTATAGCAAAACCAATTCTGTAGAGTGGTTTTTTTTTTTTTTTTTCCCCAACTTTTGAGAGGGAGAGAAAAGAAAATATATATTATTTTTATTTTTAACGGTTCAAATTTAATTTAATTTAATTTTCTGGTAAAAACTTAAAATTAAGTCTGAACTCACCTAAGCCAAATCCTAAAAGTGGAGGTATTGGAAAATAAAGAATAAAAAGAAAAATAAAACACATTCTATTCTAAAAAGGAGCAGTTACATAAGGATATTGTGGCCATGACTTCCATTTGTGAAAGATTTTACAAAAAAAAAAGAAAAAAAAAAAAAGAAAAAAAAAAACCACTCAGTCCATGGAAGATACTTTGACTTTCTTAGGTAGACATGAGGCCATGAAGCCATCATCCTCCAAAATCCCCTCTCCTTTCCCACCACCCAAACACAGCTTAACAACACCTATACCCTCCATGTCCTCCTCCTCCTTCCCGCCAAATTTGACCGTTT
The DNA here is from genome assembly GCF_901000735.1 of Corylus avellana. Classification (NCBI taxonomy): domain Eukaryota; kingdom Viridiplantae; phylum Streptophyta; class Magnoliopsida; order Fagales; family Betulaceae; genus Corylus; species Corylus avellana. The sequence continues at coordinate 16,623,201 of NC_081548.1, read as the reverse complement.
GTTGCAAGCTCGTTTGAAAAATGTCTTTCAGCCATTTCTCAAACAAGCTGTTGGGAAACGAAGCAGACCCAACCAACACCTCTTCCAACACCCTCTCTTCAACAACAAAACTGTCGGCATTTTTCTTCCCGCAGACATCCTCGAACGACGCTTTGATCTTCGACATGAAAAGCTCTATCATCTCTCTGTCCCGGGCGGGGCTCCGATCGAAAACGAACCGGTTCTCGATCAGCTCCAGAAACCCATTATAGCTACGGGGATCGGTTGTCGTTTCACGAGTCAAATCACTCGAAATCGGGCTGTACTCCCCTGGTTTGTCGTCGCTTTCGTCGTTCTGATCATCGGCTCCGATGTTCAGATCAAGGGTGCTGAAGCTCGATTGCCTTGAGAAGTCTTTCTTTCCGTTGCCATTCCCGCCATTCTCGCAGGCTACAGAGGATGATGAAATATCTTCCTTTTCTTCATATCTCGCAGCCTTTGTCTTGCTCGACAAATCCCACTCGTGTTTGCGCTTGTGATCAAATTTATAGCTTTGATTCATTGGTTCATTGATTCTCAAGTTCAGGCTAATCACAGAGTCTTGATTCTTTTTCTCTTCATAGCTTGTGGAACCGCCCTTAGCCAATACGAATATTGCTTGGCCTACACTACCCTCTCCTTTGCTCGATTCTCCAAATTTTCCGGTTTCATATCGATCAGCAAGGAATTTCATGAACTGGGCATCAGCCAGATCAACATCTTCCACAAAAACGACAAGCTTTCCGTGATTTTCCAAGGCTTTCGCTACCACTTCAGAACAGGGGATCACCTCATTGGTTCTTTTCGTCATGTTCATGTGGAGCAGCAAATCAGCAGATCCGAAAACAGATTCTGCAATTGCTCGCGTCAGCCTTCGTTTTCCTATCCAGTCATTCCCCTGAATCAGCAGCCATGTCTCCTGCTTTGCCAGCTTCGATTCAATCAAGGCTTCTGCTATTGAAGGAGTGGTTTCCGATTGCCATGGCACATTCTCTTGCAGTAGCTTACATGTATCAGCTCGTTGCATTGTTCTTACACTTTTCCGTTCCACCAATTCCGCAGAATCAGAGAACAGAGAGTTGCCCAGAGCAAGAGTGATCTTCAGTTCCTTCCCATCAATGTCTTTAAGAGAATCCAAGCTCGGTTCCGGTGATGGGTTTTTCTGGGTCCCGCCAGTGAAATTGAATTCAATGGTGCAGGACTGTTGTCGCCTGAATCGAGGGAAGAGATTAGAGCTGTTCGCCGACTTCAAAGCTGAATTATTGGCAAAGGAAATCGAGCTCGAATCAGGGAAGATGGTGTTGCTCTGTCTTGGCCAGGAAGAGTAGGATGAAGAATAGGAGTAGCTTTGAGCATTCCTTCCATGGTGTAGGCTCTGGCACAGCCTGTTCCACTTTCTTCTCAACTCAACCAATTCATCCTGAGCATATATACAAACATACAAATAATTATAATCTTTCCAAATTTCTGTCACATAAAAAGAAAAATATGAGTGTTTTGACTCATATCAAAACACAGTTATAAATTTGACCAATTTAATTAAACGGGTCAAAATCCTTTTAACCCTAACCTGCAAAATTTCGTGTTAGGTTTGTGTCTGTTCTCAAGTCGTGTCGCGAATCATGTTCAGATCAATTATAATCCAATCTATTAACTAAAAATATCAGACCTTTCAACTTTAATATGTTAATTTTATGTTAAGTTTGTGATGATTTCGCATGTAATATCAAAAATTGCCAACCCCTTATATTGAGCGGAACTTCTATTACCTTTTGACGGGCTTCGGTCCCACGAGGTTGCAGCCAGGGAGGCAAGAGCTTTTGCTGGCCAGATTTGAACAACGGAGCTTCTTTTTCATAATTGGAGGCACATTCTGGACAGCAAGTGAGCTTATCTTGTTCCTCCTTGCTGCTAAATGGCTTTGCTTCCAACACTTGACATGGGTTCTGGGATAAGCTTATCTTTGAATCAAGCACACTGCAAATCACAAGTGCAAAAATTTAAGTTGGTAAAAAGTACTGGAAAGCAAATAATGTTCACAACACAATCTATTGCACAAGCTAATTTGGTGTTAAATTTAGGGTTTATTCAAGTAGAATAAAGTGGAACCACCAATGTGACACATGCAAATGAATTCTTCTAGGACTATAGACCCCCAACCTCATCTAAAAAGTTGTCATTGATTTTGTAATTTTCTTCTAAACTTGAAAAATTTGTAAATTGATCTCCCAAACTATTTAGCTCTTCGCCGTTAGAATTTTCTGTTAAATTCAATGGAAAACATGTCACATGTGACACACATGATATAAATTATCCTTTATATTTTTATTATTTATGTGAAAATTTCAAAAAATCTTCAATTTTTTTTCCATGAGCATAGAGACCCGACAATGTTTTTTATTTTTTATTTTTTTATTTTTTAGGTTTAATTTGATGTAAGGGTATTATAGTCATTTTGCTGACTTTCCGTCAGATTTAACAAATAATTCTAAGAGGAGTAAGTATAGTTTCTCCTATAATATTACACCCATAATAAATTACGGCCTTTCATGTTTAAATGGTATTTTTGTCATAAGATAAATTATAATATCTTAATATTATTATTATTATTGTGGTTGTTGTTATGATGTGGTAGATTAGTTCAAATCTATATACATGTATTGTCAGTAGGACACTGGTTTTTGAAACACAAGGTTTAATATTTTTTTGTAGTTAATTTCTTCGATCCTAATCCTCGCGGAAAGGCCATTGAAAGCTGTGGTGAAAGAGGCCAAAATTGGTGATGAGAAAATCAAATTAACAGTTTTTAATTTTTTTTAATTTTTTTTGTTTGCTCAAAAGGAAAAGTTGATCTATTAATTCATGCTCTTTCAAAAAGAAAAGAAAAAAGAAATAAAAAACTATATGAAGAAAGACAAAAATAAAGTAAAAAAAAAGCAACCTTCAAAACCTTCCTTTTTCAAAATTTCCTTACAATATCTGCTGAAACAAGTCTGTAAATATCCCGTGGCTATATGCAGACAAAACCAAGAAAAAACAGGACAGTGGTTCACGTCTGTCTCACCAACCATACTTTTTCTGTGTTTCTGCGTTAATGCAGGCTAAAGTCCCAGCAAAAAACGTTGAGAGAACACAAAGCTTGAAGAGAAACAAAGATGGAAAAAAAAAAAAAAAAAATAGACATGAAAGAACATTCAATTTATAGAGCAAGAGAGAGAGAGAGATAACCTGGAACCATGGAGGCTTAAGCCAAGTCCACCTGATGGAACAGAAACTGCCTGAAGAGCCCATTGAACCTCAAGAGGAGGTTGCCTTACTTGGCACTTCATGTATGTTTGATAACTTGCTGTAGCCATTAACCAGACCTTTGTGTTTGAGCTGCCATAATCAGAGACTAACCTTCCTATTTCTGCAACAAGATGATCAACTGGGTTATAATAATCTGATGCTGCTTCTCTCTCATTGAAATTTGAGTCAACTGTCCATTTAAGGTCACCAGTGTAAACAATGGCTCCTCCACCTCCTGATGATGCAACAGAATGCACCTTCCTTTTAAGTTCTGAAAGGTTCATCTCCACATCTTCCTTCTTCATGAATCTTAAAGAAACTGGTGCAAACTGGAATTTGATGAAATGGCTTGATTTCAGTTCTTCAGGGACTTCTCCTCTCTCAAGCCTTGAAATTAGCTCTGCTACTATGCCTTCAGTGATGAGCACTGAGTCACCAACTATCACAGTGTTCCTTCTCTTGTTCTTTCTCAGAAGGACCTCAAAGACCAACTTGATATCTTCCTTCACAGAGGCTGAACCAGCTGTGATGGGGTTGGTTGGAAATTTCTTTTGAGGGGAAAAGAGAAGTGGGTTTTGATGATCAGAAGAGTAAGTCAAGAAATGGGTCTGCCAGAAAGTGCTGGGATTGATGATTTCTCTCTGGGTGTCAGGAGGAGAAGGAGAGCAAGGTGAAGAAAAAACCCCACCGGAACTGTTGTAACACTGAAAAACAGAAGTGGCTGAAGAGTCTTCTATGTTGTTCTTGACAGAAGTGCTGGAGAAACCAGCCTCTCTCATAACCCTGCTGACGCTAGGGTCATCTAAGATGGATATAATAAGCTGTTCAACCTCAACTTTTATGGTTAAAAGCGGCTGCTGTTGCTGTTGTTCTATGCAGCCCCTTCTTTGGTGCGCCTGAGCTCTTTTGAGTGCTGCAATCAGAGCATTTGAGAGAGATGGCTGGCATTGGAGCAGAGGAGCTGGAGCTGTTGGCAGCCTGTTGAGAGCCACATTGAAGCAAAGCTCAAGAGCTCTGCATTGGAGAGGATGTGATGTTTGATGTGGCTGAGATTTGAGACAAGCCCTTCTCAAAAGACTGGCTCTTGAACTCAGCAAAGTCGCAGCCACATGGAGAGGAGTGACCTGAGCATGGCCCCTCCTCCTTGCCAGGCTGAGAGAATGCTTCAAGACTGAAGCAGCCTCCGCTGTGAGGGTCTGCTGTGCTGCACAAGCTCCTGAGCGCATCACTTGGCCAAAACCACCCCCCTTCCACCCCCTGTTGAGAACACTTTCTTTTCTGAGGCTGAAAACTACTTCTTCCTTCTTTTCTTTTTCTTTTTTTTCTTCTTCCTCAACACCACCCCTCTCCCACTCTCTCTAAAACCTGAGATGCTTTCAAAGAAAACAGAGGAAACAGAGGAAACAGAAACTACCCACCTGGGTTTTAAGGCTTGAATGATATATCACACTACGTTAACAGCAAATAGATAGTCTGGTTTTTGAAATAAGAGCTAGCTTTGAGAGCTTTGGAGCCTAGTTGAGCTTTAGAAAAACCAGACTAGAACAAACGACCTTCTTTATACATCTTATTGTTGATTTTTTCATTTTTTCTTTTTTCTTTTTTGTTTTTTGTAAAGAAAATGTGGATACTCTACTTTTCTGTTAACTTTTGTTTTACACACTGGGGATTTTCAATAATAAATCAGTAAAAAAAAAAACAAATTATAGAGATAATGAGCATAAACAGTACCATTTTCTGTATAAACACTCAACTTGATTTTTGTTTTTGGTGATAATTAGGATTACTTTTGAAAAACAATTTGATATGTTGGGAACAGCAAAAATCAATATATATATATAGTAAAACTTGGCATGGCATGATGCAGCTATCAGATAAATTATCCCCATGATGATGAAAAGCTGAAAAGAAGATTTTGATCTACTCCTGCACTTTATTAATCTACTGCAATGACAATATGCATGTACTGTTTAAATGATATAATATGAGGGAAACCAAAACGATATGATTCTTATTAGTAATTCTAGTCACTCCTTTCCAATGTGTAATTTCTATGGAGATGTTTTTTCATAAAAAAAGGGGTCCACTATGGGGACCCAGATTCATTTCTTTTTAACTCGAATTCTGAGCGCTTCGCTCCTTTTCTCACATAACCCTTTGAATGGACAGACAAGGCCAGCAGAAATTCAAAAAAAGTACTAAAGGGGAAAGGTGGAAAAGAAGGCAGAATGTGATGAGAGATAAGAAGATAAAGTGTACATTTTCTTTTACATTTAATTAATTAATTAATTTCCTTCTTCATTTTTATCTTTTCTTCTTTCCTATTTATTTATTTACAATATTGGCTTTTGTTGTCATGGGATAAAAAAGGAGTCTCTCTCTTCACGCCAATCCTCGTAGAGAGACAGCATTTTATTCGCGAAGTACCCAAAAAGCAACGCTCTGTCTGCTATCCTACATAACATTATTGGCTCTTTTTCAGCCCTTCTCTCTCTCTCTCTCTCTCTCTCTGTGTTTGTGTGAATCCAAACTGCAATAACCTTTTGTCTTATAATCCACCATCTGATTGCCAACCACCCATTAATTACCTTTTGGTTACCAAATAAAGTAAAAAACTGTTGTAATGGACAGAGATTGTGTTTACATAAGACTTGTGTATCATGGTTTGTCATTTTTGCAGACCAGAAAACATGGTCTGCATGGGTTTAATAATGGACTTTCTCAGTAACTTTTTGACCCATTTATTTCATCTTTAACCACCAATTATCCACTTGCCTTTACTATGTGTTTTGTTCTTGTCATTTTTTACTTTCATAGTTCCATTTTGTTTTTCTTTCTTTTTTTTTTTTTTTTTTTTTGTCGCTTTTTCTCTTTTCCCTTTCTGAGCATGCCTTCATAGTTCCATTATTAAAGACAAATTCTGCTGCTAAATGTTTAAACGCCATGCACAGGCTTATTTTTTGTGAGGCAATTTTGTTTTTCTTAATCTTAAAGGGAGATTGGATTTTACTCAACTTGAAGATAAACAAAAAGTAGTGAAAGCGACATATATATGTCATGTGAGATCAATCCGGATTCTCATAATTTGTCGTTTAAATTGCTAGTAGTAAATGTAAGAGCGTTCTTATAGAGCCCATCTGCTTGAAAAGAAAATAAACTGTCCGAAACTTGTTTGGACATGTAAATTTCATAAAGACTCTTTCACATTTGATATTCGAATTGCTTTATCTACCAGCCAAATTGCTCAAAATTTTTATCCATTAATGATACCATTGTGGTGGACAAGTACTATCGCCCCTAATGATATCCGTACATTTTCATGGCTGGAGAGATAATGAGCAAATCATAGCAGATGATGATAAAAAAAAAAAAAGAAAAAAAAAAGATAGCAGATGATGATAAGATTTAGAGGGGAATCTCTCGCTTATTTCATGATTTTAGAGAGAACGGACTTCAGTGGGGGTGGTTCATACATACTCAATTGTCTATCTCTTTATTATTATTATTATTATTATTGAAATTTCACTTAATTATCACGATCTTTCATTACTTTTGCAATGTTTTTTCTAAAGTTCAAAAACTCTTAATTTAATGTATCGAACAGTCGAACTTTTAATTTTTTGCAATGTCATACATTTGTTAGGTTTCTTCGTTAAATCCTAACGTACGTAGGAGTGTCAAAATTACCAAAGTACCTCATTTTTTTTTTTAAAAAATAATTAAAAAAGAGACATGTTACACAATCATCTTTAAATCGTCTTTCAACAATATTTTTTTTTTATAAATTTAATAGATCAACCATTAAATTTGTGGACTCATGTGGATCCTACACAAATTCAATAGTAGATTCATACATTCGCGATGAAATTTCTCTTTAAAAAAATGGCAGATTCAAGCATTGATCATGATTTAACAAAATTTGCAAAAATACACTCGCCTGAGGCTGAAAACAACTCTCATCGAGCTTGGCTCGATAGCCACGACACGCGTGTGCCAAAAAGTGCTTTCTAGATTAAGCTTTTATGCGCGATTCTAATACTGCACACCGCATGCATGATATTGACCCAAACACAACTAACAATTCCAATTGTTGATATTATTATACAGATCTTCTTAGCATGATATTTCAACGGTTTGGTTCAACATTTTCTCAGCATTTGTAGTGATTCTTGCGTCACTAGATCAATTTGTATTGTCCTTCTAAGATTACACTTATTTTGACCCTATGTAAGGTGAAATGGGGCCCTCATGTAGTAACATAAATTTGACCAAGCTAGACTACGTGCATTATGGGGTTTTATTAGTTAATCATAGGAAAATCAATCATTTAAGCAATTTACCAATCAAAATTGAATTTCGGAGTAAAAGAAAAGGGAAAAAGGAGGAAAAGAAAATAGAAAGAAAGAAAGAGGACAAGAGGAGGCTTGATTTTGCTGACCAGAAGGACTTTCAAATCTTATAATTAACCTCGAAGTACCAAAGTATATATATATATATATATATATATATATATATATATATATATATCATTGAACAAAGTTCTGCCCATCAAATATTTCTCGTATATATCAATTTTAGATCCATATTCCAACCATTAGATAGGTTCTTCTACATGTTATTTCATAAAAGTAAGAGACTTACTAATCCTCCTGATCTTTTATTGTTTTTGAAGTTATACATTTCAACTTTAAAAAGTGTCAATTTATAGTTACTATCTTTTAAAAGTTTGTAATATTAACCATCTTATCAAAATTCAGAGTTAAATCTTAACAGAGAAAGTGAAATTTCCAAAATACCACTATCTAAATTCAAGGTATTTTTGTAATTTTATAAACACCTTAAGGGTATTTTGGAGATTTCACTTAGTATATCGTTTGATTTAACGTTGAATTTTGATGGAAGGGTTAGCATTGCAAAAATACCTTAAATTTAGAGGATTTCACTTATCAAACTGTTTGATTAACATTGCAAATTTCTTTACCAAAAAAACATTGCAAATTTCTAAAATATGATAAACCTCAAATTGACATTTTTTTTTTTTTTTTAAAGTTTAAAAATATGATTACAAAAATAATTAAAGGTCGAGAGCAATAAATGAAGTTTTCCCTAAAAGTAAATAAATATACCATCTTGTTGCATGCAGGAAGGTTTTCATTAGAAAATCTTTTCTTCCATTTGAATAATGTTTCAAAATTTATGTTGAGAAAAAAAAAAAAAGAAAAAGAAAAAAAAAGCACTTTATGAGTGGCTGCAATGTTTCTTCTTTGCTCAAACCAGCTGCATCGGAAAACTAAAAAAAAAAACACTTTTGGGTCAAAAAAAGTAGAAGATGCATATATGCATTCAAACAAAGGTCATAGATATCGTCTAAGTTAATTACACTGCAAAGCTAATGGATTAGTATCGATCTACTTAATTAATATATGCTTTTAATGACTCTTTTTTCATTAACATATATATTCTCTCATGATTGAAAGCTTCATAGCAGATTGTTTACTTTGAGAAGGACAAAAGCAAAAAACAGTGAGTAATATGGTAATTGTGATGAGGCTGGGGTTTCTCTACTTAGAAGAAAAGTATCCCTTTATGAATTAATTGGGGTGGCGTCATGTTTGGGAGTCGAATGATTTTGTTCACATTTTCCCTAACAAATTTTCAACCAAGTGGGAAAGTATAAAATTACAAGCTACAATAAATGGGACATACAGGCCCACGAAGAAAAAGCTAATTAAGTAGGGAACATGGTTTTTACCTTGATAGTAATCTTGTTTTTACCATGTTAATTAATTCATGTGCTTGAAACTAAAATATAATTGATTCCTATATAAATTTTACACTGGTCGTTGTGAGGGTGCTTTGCTTTGGTTAACTAGGGCTTTATCCAAACTAATGTACTGTTATTGGTCCATGATACTTTGTGTTATTCAAAATCTGATGTGGTTTTTAAAAGTACCATTAAACTAAAATTCAATAGTAATATATCACAAATTAAATGATAATTTTAAGAGCTACAGACATGGGTCTTCATTTTAGTAGTATTAGTATCATTAACTAAAGCGAGATTTGATGTTAGAAGAATGTAAAACCCATATATATATATTCACTAATAATAATAAAACATAACAGTTTGAATCACAATCAGCAACCTTAGAAAAGAAAAATCTTACCAATTAACTTGCTAGTAATAAAGGTTGGAATGAAAGCTATGGATCTAACCTACAACTTGTGCAGGTAGTGTTGCACATTGATCAGTGTTAGAACTCTAAGCTAGACTCGTACTTCATTGTGGTGTTTAGTATTCAACAATTTTTATTTTTCTCGATTAACTCCAAAATAAGTGTTTTTTGTTGATTCATTGAATTGGTGTTTAATGTCTAACAAACATTTGGAGATTATAACCATGAACTTATTCATAAAGTATATGTCAACTAATAAGTAACTTGTAAAAACATGAGAATCATGTTCCACCCCAAAACAACCACAATTTCAAAAACATCAATATAACCAAATGTATATCAATTTTTGGTTTGAAATGGATTTTATGCCTAGCACTGAATGTTCGACCTTCTGTGTCCGAACGTTCGATGTTGTGGCCAAATATTCGAAACTCTCTGTTCGAACGTTGAGGGTCAGGCAGAAAGTCTGTTTTAAGCGTATTTAGGTTTAGGGCTTGTGTTAGCTCGGATTTACTAATGATAGGTCTTTTCTCAGATTTCGAGGTTGTGCAGCCTTAGGAGGATTTTCAGGAAGCCCGTACAACTCAAGTGAGTAGAAAATCATATGGATACTTCTTGTTACCTTCTTGCATGACATGATTATTTTATATATATGAAACTTGCATATTTACAACTATCATGAAATACATTTTGGACTACTATGAACTTTGCTTTGTGAAAGAAGTATGCTGATTAAGCAAGAAATGAAAACAATGAGATTTGTAAAAATATGCATATAAAAGACAGAAATAATAAAATTGTATCGTATGACATGGTACACTGGTATGTGCGGGATAATAGTCATAAGATTACTACAATTAAAGGAAAAATTACACTTTACCCCTCAAAGTTTGAGTCGATTTTCAATTTGATCTCCAATGTTTCAATTTTTACAATGCACCCCATCAGAGTTTCAAAATTTTTCAATGTGGCCCATCCGTTAACAATTTTCGACCAATTTAACCAAAAATTTGTCACATGCTAGACACATGTATTTTTTAATCTTAAATTTCAAAAATTGTCCCCATGTATTTTAACAAATTCCAAAAATGCCCCCAAATCAAATCCAAAAAAAAAAAAAAAATTAAAAAAATTAAAATTGGGGTGGCTCTAGCCACCTCCTTTGGCCATGGGGTGGCCATGGGGTGGCCATGGCCCATGGTAGGTGGCCGACCACCCCCAAATCCTTTGGGACTGGTCGAGCCACCCCCAAATGGCTGGATTAGGGGTGGCAAGCCACCCCCACGACCCATGGGGGGTGATCGACCACCCTAAGGGCCCAAATGGGGGTGGCCGAAACCACCTCCAAGTGGCCAAAGGGGGTTGTCGGCCACCCCCATGGATCGTCTGCCACCCCCAATCCGGCTGTTTGGGGGTGGCTAGCCCCTTGGGGGTGGTCAACCACCCTCATGGGCCATAGGGGTGGCACGCCACCCCCAATCCAGCCAGATGGGGGTGGCCAGGCCACCCCCATGGCCAAAGGGGGTGGCTGGCCAAAAGGTTAGCTATGGCCACCCCAAATTTTATTTTATTTTATTGGGGTAATTACCTTTTTCTCCCATCAACTACAATGCATTGTTACTTTGCCCTCACGAAATGACAACCTTATTGCCTGACTCCACCAAACTACCATTTTGTGCCCAAAATCTCCATTCTGTCAGTCAAAGGCGTTAACTCAGACGGTCAAAGTGACAATGCATTGTAATTCATGGGGCAAAGTGACAATGTGTTGTAGTTCAAGGGAGTAAAGTGACAATGCGTTGTAGTTCAAGGGAGTAAAGTGACAATGTGTTGTAGTTCAAGGGGGCAAAGTGTCAATGCATTGTAGTTCAAGGGGGCAAAGTGACAATGCGTTGTTGTTCATGGGGGCAAAGTGATGGGTTGATCGTGCGAAGGTTAGCATGCTGACGGGAAGGGGTTTTGGGCACAAAATGGTAGTTTGATGGGGTGGGCGTGGGATTGTCAGTTCATGAGGGCAAAGTGACAATGCGTTGTAGTTGATGATAAAAAAGGTAATTACCCCAATAAAATAAAATAAAATTGGGGGTAGCCATAGCCAACCTTTTGGTCAGCCACCCCCATCTGGTTGGATTGGGGGTGGCATGCCACCCCCCAAGGGGCCAAATGGGGTGGTTTCGACCACCCCCAAACGGCCGGTTGGGGGTGGCTCTACCACCCCCACGATCAATGGGGGTGGCCGACAACCCCCTTTGGCCACTTGGGGATGGTTTCGGCCACACCCATTTGGGCCATTGGGGTGGTCGGCCACCCCCCATGGGTCATGGGGGTGGCTCGCCACCCTTAATCTAGCTGTTTGGGGGTGACTGAGCCACCCCCTTGGCCATTTGGTATATCATAATGTGTATATCAAACACACACACACACACACACACACACACACACACACACACATATCTATATATATTCTCAAGTCTCTCGCCACAGCATTTTGGTTGGCAACCAAAATGCTGTGGCGAGAGACTTGAGAACAGTATCCCTAAAATCTATCTTAAGGAAAAATTTCTTATCTCTTTGTCTACCTAACAAAAGATTTGGATTTCTTCTTGAAGTCTGTGTTCCCACAATGTTCATATGTGCACTGAGCTTCAATTGATCGACGATAGGTCTTTTTCTATGATAGATCTAAGTAATCAACATTTTCACATTTGGGTTCACAAACTTCTTAGAATTTAGAACCAAAGTCCAAAGAAGCCTTTTAAGGAGCTTATTGTCTTTTCTCAATATACAATATTTTTCTTGAAAAGACAACTCCTTGGTTCGTTCAGTGCTTTAGGAACTTAGCACACTACACATCAATTCCGAAGATACTGCTTCGCTTGATCAAGGTAGATCATTAAGATTCGATGTATAACGGTCTTATCAAAATGGAATACCCTGTTCGATTTACTAAGTGTGGACTTTAAACCTTTAAGGATACAAGGATTTATGGAGTAAGACATTGTGTGATAACAATGTTACTCACACCCTTATCCATATTCAATGTGATCCTAGGACATTTTCACATGCATGATGAACATTTAGGTAATAGACATGTAAAAGATAGTATATGTCATAGCAAGACGATGATAGAATGAATAAACATCATAATCATTTATAAACATGGAATGTCTTCATGGATTAAAAATTCATTGAGATTATGGGCATAATCTCAACAGCACCAGCCAGATGGGCTAGACTAGTTAAGATAATGGTTGTGGGGAGTTATTCACCTTAACAAGCACAAGGACATGCTCTAATTGCCCTTCATCGTCAGCCACAATAGTACTTGAGAGGTCATGCACCGAAATTATATTGGAGGTTCAATAGAGTTCACTGGGGACATTGTAGGATGGGTTTCGGAATGTGCTATTGAGTGGCCATTTTGGTCACTTCAGCTAGGACTGTACAGGAAAGGTTGCAACGCCTCAGCAAGGAAACGCTCAGAAGCCTTTGGCCCTAGTGTGATTCTATTTGCATATTTCCAGAGAGGTGGAGGGAGGATCGAAGGTGGTAATAAGTACCATCTCTATTCTTGAATTTGAAGCTTTAGTTTTGTTTGATTCAAGGGCTACCCATGCTTTTGTATCTAGCATGTTCGTAAGATTGTCTAGACTAGCAATAAGATCCCTAGATGTCAGCTTGGAAATAACCACTCATGTAAGGAAAATTGTAGTGTGTAAGTGTATAGTTTGCAGATGCCCAGTGACAATTTGAGGGAGGGTTCTTCCCGCAAAATTTTGTAGTTCTTCCTGTGCATGGTTAGGATGTCATCGTAGGGATGGATTGGTTGGCGAAGCATTTATCTGTTATCGATCATGCTCATAAATAAGTGATGCTTAGGCATTGGGGAGAAGAGAGAGTTACATTTATAGGATCACAAGTGAGATCACTACCTCCTACCATATTGGCTGTTCAGGTCAGGAAGCTCATCTTGGGCAATGATCAGGCAATTTTGGCATTTATCGTTGTACCTACAGAGAAGAAGGAGAAGGATCTACAAGATATCCTAGTGGCGCGAGACTTTCCAAATTTCTTCTTAAGAGACTATGCTAGAGTGCTGCCCCCAAACTTACATATTGCTAGTCCCTTAGCAATATAAAACAAAAAAATAAACTGAAAAACAAAAAGATAAATCCAGCTTTCGTGGGATGTACGGTTGCATTTAGCATATGCAACAAGCCTTTTAAACCCCTAGGAGTTCCCTAGAGGACGAGTGAAGTCTCGTGAGGGTTTTCCAGAAATGATACCCACAAACATTGTCATCATTATGTCATTCAAAAGGATAAAGTATCACAAAAATAATGGTTCTCATTCCTTAGCAAGCTTAAAATTATAAACTTCATCTTCAAAATTTCAAGGAATTTACAAGTCAAATCACTTACAAATGGCAGATTGAGATACACAAATTTCAATTAGTGCAAAGTGAACTAACACATAGTCATGAGGCTTCAAATAATTCCAATATGAATGAATCACAATCTCAGAATTCATTGGACTTCATATCAAATGAATCAACCAAGGCATACATTTTTTTTCTTCTTTTTTTTTTGTTTTGTTTTTTTTTTGTTTTTGTTTTTGTTTTTTTTTTTGTAGGCTTTGCAATGCTTAGCTCCCTTAAGCTTTCTAGTTGACCCATGTATCGAGTGTTAAGTCAATGTCTCCAAAACCAAATGGCTTTAGGGCATTAGGTGTGAAGACACCCCTAAGGACTTACTAACTCGAGTCAAAAAGGCTATGAAGCTAAGCTAGCTATTTTATTAATCAACCCAAAAATTTCACTTTTTGACGCGAACACTCACTGCTTAATGAGGCAAGAGGTCCGGTTACTTAGCGAGACATTCAAACTTGATTTTTTTTAATTTTTATTATTTTTTTACATATATAGCATGCCAAAGTTATTAATCCAATATGTCACCCAATAGAATTCAAGACATTGAAAACAAACATAATTGGTCTCAAAATTCATACCTCACAAACATGTGCTAGTGTGCTCAAGATAGATTTAAATTGAAACAAGAAGCAGCTCATGTTGCCAAAAGTAAGTAACAAGACTTAAAATCCCTAAGTCATATGATCATGTGTTCATAACTTTAAGCCTATCAAGGAAATTTAAACCAAAATCAAAGCTCAACCATATGCTTAAGACTGACATAACAACAAAAATGGACCGTGTTTTGTTTTTCCATACCCCCAAACTTGAATCATACATTGTCCCCAATGTATGTATAGAACTAAAGAATAAGATCAAGAGTACAGAAATACCTGAATGAGCAGATGTGGGCATATCATACCCCCAAACTTGAATGCAAAAACACATGTCCTGAAAATAAAGTGATACTCCAACCAAATACCAATCAAGTGCACACATTGTTGTAAAAAGATAAACAAAGAATGAAGCAACAATGGATAAAATAAACCTGGATGGAGATCATATGCCCTGGTGGAGTGAAGAGTCAAGCGCACAGGGCTTGCGCTTGATCCTATGAGGTATTTCTCAATGTAAGTCCAAGTCCCGAAGGATCTTACCTCGATCCTTCAGAAGTCCAATCAAGCTCTTCCACCCCTTCTTCTTTATGATCATGTAGCACTGCACAAGGAAGATGATTCCTCTTAACATCCTAAAACTGCTTCTCTCAGCTAATAGGTCTTGATGCTCCCCATGACAATGTTCAGGGTGTTTGTTCCGAACTGGTTTCATGATCAACCTCTTGTCTCTATGGGAGTTCTTAAAAACTGGGGTAGCCAAGGAATTTGCCAAAAAAATTTCCACCCCAATGAAATCCACTTCAGCAACCTCTGAATGAAATATGTCCCCTGTGGGGTTGTCATTAGGTGGTGGAGTACTTGAAGTGAGAGGCATAGGCTTCGGTGGGTTGCTCCATGATGGGGCTTCAGATAGAGGATCAAGAGGTGGGTCTTCAACAGTTTCTCCAATGTCATCCAAGAGGTAACATGCATTCTGATCAGGGGCATTCTGGAAGGCATTGAAGATGTTCAATCTGATCTTCATATTTACAAAGGAGATCTTCATTACTCCGGTTTGGCAATTGATGCATGCATTGGCTGTGGCGAAGAAAGGTCGCCCAAGGATGACAGGAATTTGCTTCTCTGGATTTGGGACCGGTTCTGTGTCCAGAACTATAAAGTCAACTGGATAGTAGAACTTGTCCACCTTGATAATGACATCTTCCACAATCCCACGGGGTTTCTTGATCGAGCTGTCAGCCAACTGCAAGACAGTACTTGTCGGTTTCAATTCCCCTAATCCCAGTTTATGATATACCGAGTATGAAAGCAAATTAACACTAGCTCCTAAGTCAAGGAGAGCTCTCTCAATCTCAGTGTTTCCGATGACGCACGAAATCGTAGGCGCTCCAGGGTCTTTGAACTTTGGAGGAGTGTTATGTTGAATTAGAGAGCTTACTTGCTTAGTGAGAATGACCTTCCTGGGAATGTGCTTTTGATTCTTCCTCTTTTGAGTGCACAAGTCCTTTAGAAATTTTGCATAGGCTGGAATTTGCTTGATGGCTTCAAGGAATGAGTTGCCCGAATTTGAATTCTCCCACGAGAAATTTGGATGATTTCTCCACCCGGGGTTATAGGTATTGAAGTACTGATCATTACCAGGTCTGGAGAAAGCTGCATTAACCTGCTCATTTGTAATATCAGTATAATTTCCAGTAACAAGGTAGTTATTTACCTGATGTATAGGACTGGAACAGAATGAGCATGATTTAGTGTGTGTGTGAGCAGCATTAGGAGCAAAACCAGCAGTCAACAAAACTTGGTCTAGCTTCTTGGAGATAGCTTCAACCACTTGGTTGGCCATGTTTGGGGAATGGCCTCCTTCATACAAACTCTCATTCTTGAGTGCTTTAGGTGCTGGTGCCCTCCGTCTGGTAGAAACCTGCTGAAGAGAATTGTTACTCAAGTTTTCAAACATAGACCAAGCTTCATCTTCACTTTTTTAACATGAATGTTCCCCCACATGATGCATCCACCATTTTTCTATTGGACTCAGTCAGGCCATCGTAAAAACACTGCACTAGCTACCATTTCGGGACAGCGTGGTGTGGACATGATCTAAGCAAGCTCTGCAACCTATCCCAAGTCTCATGGAAATCTTCTCCCTCATACTGGGAGAAGGTAGTGGTGGCTCTCCTAGTATCATTGGTCATTCCTATGGGAAATACTTCTTAAGAAATTCTTGCTGCAATTGAGCCCAAGAAGTAATAGAGTTAGGTGTTAAGGATTGAAACCAATGTTTAGCCTTTTCCTTGAGGGAGAAAGGAAAAAGACGCATCCTTAGGGCATCCTCAGTGAATCCATTCATTTTAGTGGTATCACAAATTGCTTCAAAATCACTGAGGAAGTCATAAGGATTTTCAGTGCTAAGCCCTAGGAATTCGTATAGTGCTGGGCTTAATTTCATAATGGGTTGCCGTAATTTCTGGCAATCAGAGACATGTGGGAGTAGTGTAAGTGGTAGGCAGGTAATGATCTTGCAAAGCTACGTGGTTACCGTCTCCCATGGTCTCAGTGGAACGCTCTTCTAGCAAATTAGGGGTCCTTTGGAATCTAATTTGTCTAAGAGTGCGTTCAATTTCAAGATCGCAAGAAATTAATGGAAAAGACAAAGAACGGCAACCTAGCATAAACTAAACAGAAATTGAAAAGAAAACAGAAAAAAAAATTAAGCTAAAACAGAAAATAAACAAACAAGCTCACAAACGGCCTTAGAGCACTTAGGGTTCTGGATGCAGGATGCCGCAAGTGCGCTCGATCGCAACGGCGCCAAAAATTGATTGTGGTATTTTTGTGACAAAAAAATATCAATAATAAAAATAACCACTCGCAATAGGACGAATCTTTGTAGGATACGGCTATAGAGAGGGTGTCGAACCTCAAGGACTGCAGGGGTTTTATTATCAAAATTTGAAATATTAAAATTAACTTAATTAAAAAGAGAATTGATTTGATTTTCTTTAAAACTAAAGTGCATAAAAATAAAAGAGATTTAAAATAAGAGAGAGAGTGTAGAGTATTGACTTCACCTCTATCCGCACAACAATGGCTAATCATAATTAATCCCAGAAATTCATTCTAGGCATGTTATAAATAAACAAGAAACTACCTTATTAAAGAATAAGCATAATCTATCTTCGGTTGGCACAGATCGTCCACCTAACCACTAAGATGCGGTACGACCCGTCTTTCCTAGGTATAAATTATAAAATTCTTTAATAGGATACATACTATCAATGAATAAGTGTAACCCATCTTCGGTTGGCACAGATTGTCTACCTAAATTACACTAAACTAGGGTGTAGTACAATCTGTCTTCCCTAGGCATGGCCTATCAAATCCTATTGATCATATGTTAATTAAACCCATTGTATAACCATCATCTTCATAATCAAAAAAAACAAGAATGATTTGAGATCAATAAAAGTAAAATATTTTCTAAGACAAGAGAAGAATTTCACAAATATTGATTTTGGAATTTAAGAACAATTGCATTTAATATGAAGAACAGAAATCAATTGTAGCAATCCTCAGAGTTATACAATCAACATGCATAAATTGAAAGACTAGAAATTAAATACAATCAAACCATTGTGCTTGGAAAGGGCTACATCAATACCCCACAATTGGGTTTAGCTGCTCATGATCTCCTAAGCTCCACAGATTATTTTACTGAATTTTTGCTCTAGAAGCGGTGTGTCTGTTTACAATGTTTAGAGCCTTATTTATAGGGAATTAGAAAACCCTAAAACCCTATAAATCCTCAGAAAGTCGGAAGTCAGTCTCCCAGTCCAATTGGGAGACTAAAAACCAAGTCCATTCTGGAAAAGGATTGCTGTCGTGCTGTACACGCCCGAGTGTGCTCGATCCAAGATTTTGTGCGCTCGAGCGCACTGCGCTCGAGCCTAGCTGATATGCGCGTGAGCGTAGGCATGCGCTCGATCCCTGGCTGCAGACGCTCGAGCGCAGGTGCGCTCGATCCCAGGAGTGCTGCCCTCGATCCTAAATCCAGAATGCCCAGCTTTTTGCCCCTTTAAGCCCAATTTCCAATGGTTTGTCAAATAAGACCTAAAACACAAAAACAAAACAAAATCAAATAAATAACAATGCTAAGAAATTAACATATGTAAATTAAGGGGTTTGAATGTGCAACATTCGGTGCTTATCAGCCTCATTAGGAGGTTGAATTTGAAATAAAGTATATTTTGAGTACTGGTCCTATATCGAAGGCACCATATAGGATGCTAACAACAAATACGAAGGAATTGAAGATCTAGTTACAGGAATTACTGAAAGAAGTCTTTATTCGCACTAGTTCATCACCATGGGGAGAAGAATGATGGATTGGTTGGATGTGCATCGATTACTGGGAACAAAATAAGGTCACAATCAAGAACAAGTATCCTCTACCAACGATCGACAACTTGTTGGATCAGCTATAGGGAGCGCAGGTGGTCTCGAAGACTGACTTAAAGTCGAGTTACCACTAAGTCAAAGTGAAGGAAGAAGACATTCCTAAGACGACTTTTAGAACTCGTTAAGAACATTACAAGTTTCTGGTCATGCCCTTTGGATTGATTAACATGCCAGCTGTGTTTATAGACACGATGAATAGCGTCTTCCACAAATATCTAGATCAGTTCACTGTGGTCATCATTAACGACATCCCGATCTACTTTAAGATTCGGGAGGAGCATGGGGTACATCTGCAGAACGCTTTGGAGAGGCTTTAACAAAAGCAACTCTATGCTAGACATGATGAAGAGCGTCTTCCACAAATATCTAGATCAGTTCACCGTGGTCGTCATTGACGACATCCCGATCTACTCTAAGATTCAAGGGGAGCATGGAGTACATCTACAGAAGGCTTTGGAGAGGCTTTAACAAAAGAAACTTTACGCTAAACTCGAGAAGTGTGAGTTTCAAGAGGAGCATGGAGTACATCTACAATTTACTACCGACACTTCATCAAAGGTTTCTCGAAGTTGTTAGGACTTGTGACTGCATTTACAAGGAAGAACGCTCATTACTTGTGGACATAAGAATGTGAGGGAAGCTTCCAAGAATTGAAGAAATGATTAGAAACTGCACCTGTGCTAGCCTTACCTACGAAATCTGAAAATTTTATGGTTTACAGCAATGCCTTCAAGTGGCTTTAGTGCACAGCACATCGGGTGTTCTAAGCTTGAGAGTCCAGTCTCTTGGTCATCTTCAATCATTGATGAAAATTTCCTAAGGCTCCAAAATTCCCAAAACAACTTTATTCTTTGGAGAAAGTGTGAAGAAATAAAACATTGCCCATAGCTAAGGAGTGGAAAAAAATCCAAGTATATTGCTTCTTCTTTGCTTTTTAATTTGGAAGTATGATCTTTCCATATCCTCTTGAAGTGACTCTTGGGATAATTCTGGTGTATATATGATGTACAAGAGTCCAGCAAATGGTATTAGAGCCAAATTTTTAAAGAAAATATGGAATAAATGGAAGTGTGTGAGACTTCATGATTACGATAGTTCATATACAACTTTCTCGGTTTGTCTCTAGCTGCTGTCCAGAGTTGTTATGGGTGCCTCCCATGTTGGATTGATTGTCCCTAGTCCTTTGACATGCCTATAAACATTTTAGGACCTTCATTGGATCAATCCAAGTGGTTAGAAGCATGTTTAATATTTAATTAAATTGTCGCCTTTAAAACAGTGTTGCTAATAATTTTATAGCAACACTTACTTGTGTTGTGATTTTTTATTTTTTATTTTTATTTTTTTTATGGAATTAATGTAATTCATAGTAACATGTGACAAGTGTCACAAACCTATTGGAGCTAGTTATATTTTTCCCTTTTGGTCCCTCCAAGTTGATTTAATTTGACCATGGTGATAGGCTTAGTAGACTTGGAGTGGGAATTAGTTTCCCACCTCACCAAGTAATCCATTGCCGATAAATAAGAAGCTTGTAGAGGAATTAGATGCACTTTGAGTTATACAACATTCACTCTCAACACGCAATGGAATTTGTTAGGTTTTAGAATTTGGACTCATTTAATGTTAAAAAATTTGCTTGCAAATTTATTTCATAACCTAATTACCTTGGTGTGAAAAATACGTTTTATGTGCTAAAGTCAAATAAAAGTCATAACCTTAGAGTTAAAGTCAGATAAAAGTCATGACCTTGGAGCTGAAGTCAGATGGTCATCATGACAATGGAGCTAATGCCAGATGGGCATCAGAATGGCTGCATGATTTTCAACCATAGAGAGCTAATGTTCGAACCACATCAAAAAGTCATCATGACAATGAATCTTTGAAATATCTTGTCTAATAATGTCATAACCACGTCAAAAAGCCGTCATGAAGATGAATCTTTGAAATCCCATGTCTGATTTCGTTAGAAGCACGTTAGAGAGGCGTTATGATGATGAAAGCTTAGAAGGCCACCGCCTGATAATGTTAGAACCCCATCAGAATGTCGTCATTGCGTCACCTACCAAAGTTGCAATCATGACACCGCTAGTATTTTTAACTTGTTTACACTTTCTTGTTAGCCAGATTTGACCAATTAAAAACGTCCAAATAAAAAAAAAAAATTGAAACATAATGTTGTTGATATGGGAATAAGCTTTCAAAAGCAATTGAGTGGTCTTCATTGGACGTCGGAACAAAATGTTATTGCGAAGATACCTTGATTGGTTGTTTCCTAGTTGAATTTTTAGCACTACCATTTCCCATCCTTTAAATAAAATACGATACTCATTTGGGTTAATGAGACAACCAAGCTAAAAAATTAGATTTGAGAACCTCTAGAGAGGTGCTCTTGCTTCTCCATTATAAGCCAAAAGTGTTTTGGTAAAGTACCCTAGAGCTAAGAAAGGATTTGTAAAAAGCTTTGAACTATTTCTCTTTGGATTGTTTGATTTCATTTTTCATACCACACCATATATATCCTTCAAATACAAACAAGTCTATTAGTGGATCGGTAAGGAAGGCCCTCAAAGAAGATTTGCAAGCACGGAGGCAAGCATGGAGCTTGTTGTCAATATAGAGTCTTAGATTTACAAAGAGGTTTTAAATATTTATGTCTGTACTCTGGATCTTCTTTTCTATAGTGATTTTCGAATTTGATTGTCTCTGAGTGGGTTTTTCCTTTGATGTTTTCAAAGGATTTTCCACTACATCAACAAAATCTTGTGTTGTGGATTGTAATTGATTTTGTGGTTGTGACATTTGTGTTCTTTATGTTCAATAATTTTAATTTGTGATAATTATTGCTTGTGTTGTAAATCTGGAGTTGGAATCATTCCTCAATGTTAGGTTTTATAGATTGGCTCATTTGGTGTCAAAAACTCTATTTGATATTTTGGAGAACTTAGGTCTGCAATTAATGAAGAATTGAAGAGGTGTGAAGAAACTATTGAAAGAAGACAAGTATAGAACTAAGCGTTCGAACAAGAAGAAAAAATGTTTGGACGACATACTATGGAGGACATTACAAAAATTGCTTAGTACCAGAGGAGACTGGACATCTAAGCAAACAAACCTTGCCGAGTTTAGGGTGTCCAAACCAATAGAAAACATGTCTAGATAAATTGAGTTTTAGGAACATTCTGTTGGTAGGGATGTTTGGAAGGCATTGGGGACAGTGCAAATCTAGAAGTGGTGAATCTGGACAACACATATATGAGTTTAGAAGACATAGTCTATTACATTTATGAAAGCCTAGTTGTGTCTAGGCGCACACAAATTGTGTTTGGACACCGCCACAACTGCCACTGTAAGTAGTTTTATATTTTAAAGGATTACTTTCTCAATACAATATCACTTCTCTCTAGGAAATGAACTAAAGAGACTCTATAAGGAGTGAAATCCCAAGAACTTGATACAAGTTCTTGTGTATATGTGTAGCAAGAGTTTGTTAGTGTGGTTACTCTTGGGTGAGGATTGAGTCTTGCATGGTATTGTGATTGCACATCTTGAAGACAACGCAAAGTCTACCGGTGGGGACTGATAATAATCCACTAGTTGATGATATGGCCAATAGACAGTTGGAGCAGAGGCACGTGAGGAGTGCACTGTCCTACAACAATTTATGTTAAAGTTACTATGGAGTAAGTTTTGTATATATGTTGTAGCTAGTTCTTCATTATATTAGTGGAATCTTGTGTTTGGTTTCCCCAAAGAGGTTTCTCCCTTGATGCAAGGGCTTTCCTCTTTGTAAATATATATATATATATTGCATTGTGGCTAGTTGATGAATGATTTTTAAATTTTTGCCTTACTATAGGGTTTTATGTTTTGATAATTTCATATATCTTATATTGCAGGTGTTTGGTATTATTTTATTCGACTATGTGTTGGGGTCTAAATTGGGTGAATAGTTATAACGCTTGTTGTTGTACCAGATCTTTCACTTCTTGGTATTAGAGTAGGTACACACTTTGAAGGAATTTTTTTTTTGTCCTATGTGATCCTTGACCTCTGTTGTGATGCTTCATTAGTGTCGATGAATGTCCCCCCTCATTTTGCTAGAAACAATTATGCGTATTGGAAGGTTATGATGAGAGCCTTCTTCATGTCCATAAATGATGATATGTGGGAGATAGTGGAGACAGGTTGGGAACGTCATGAAACTAACCGTGGAGGATAAAGTGCTTAGTAAAGCCAACAACAAAGCATTTAATGTGATTTTTTTTTTTGGGTGTGTCTCAAGAGGAGTTTAAGAGGATTGTGAACACTGTGAGTGTGAAAAAGGTGTGGCATATTTTAGAGGTTATCCACTAAGGGTCCCAAGGGGTGAAGCACTTCAAACTTTAAATACTCACAATGAGATTTGAAGAGTTGAGGATGAAGGAGGATGAGACATTCGATGAGTTCCATGTGCAATTGAATGATGTTGTGAATTCGAGTTTTAATCTAGGGGAAATTCGTAACAACAAAGTTGTCAGTAAAATCTTGAGGTCCGTACCATAGAAGTTTAGGTCTAAAGTGATGGCCCTAGAAGAAAACAAGGATCTTGATTCCTTGAAAATAGAGGATCTTGTAGGGTCTCTTCAGACCTATGAAGCTAACTACTTCTTTCAAACTAGAGTGAAGAAGAGCTTAGCTCTTAAAGCCTCCACTAATGTTGGAAAGAAGTGTAGTGAACCAAATAATTAACTAAGCTCAAAATGCCCTTTTGGCTGATCCTAGTAACCCAAAGTCCAAATTAACCTTCTAACTAAGCTTAGGTAGCTTAGTTAGAAGGTTAATTTGGACTTTGGGTTACTAGGATCAGCCAGAAGGGCATTTTGGGGAAATTGGACTTCTGGACTGGACGTACGCTAGGGTTGGCGGACGTACTCTCTTGTCTTTTAATGTGGATGTACGCGGGGGGACCACTAGACATACTCTGACAAATAGTATGCCGTACTCTGTGAATAGTACACGGACGTACGCTCAATAGTACGAGGACGTCGATTACTTTTTGGATTGACCGCTGGTTAATACCTGTACGTACGAAGCAGCCTTTGGATCGCTAGTGAATAGTACGCAGACATACGCCCCTAGGACCGGACGTACGCTCCTTTTGTCACCTATAAATACCCCCTCACCCCCTCGCCATTTCACACCCATTCCGCCCCTAAACCCTCTAGAGACCCTGCGTGAGTGCCTTTTGTGAGTTGTGAGTGTTCTTGGAGGAGAAGGAGAGATTTCTTGGAGGTTTCGCTTCAAGGAGGTAATCTTCTAAGCTTAGCTAGTCGTTATGCTGTTTAAGTGCTTTTCCATAGTTAGCTTAGTTGGTAATTTGTAGCTTCTAGTTATGTTGTTGCCCTTAATCTTGACGGTTTAATAGTTTATCTTGATTTAGTGTTTAATTCTTGTTGGGCATATTTCCTTTTGCATGGAGGTGTTGCGTTAAGATAGGTAGTCTTAGAAGGCCTTTTGGTAACCTTAGAAATTAGTTCGGGAGGATAGGAGGATGGTTGAACCAAATGGGGTTCTACCTGAAACTCTTTAAGCGGACGTACGGCCTCAAGCCCAGACATACGGCCCTAAGTATTTTAGCGGACGTACGGCCTCGAACCCGAACATATGGTCTAAAGTATTTCAGCGGACGTACGGCCACGAGTTTGGACGTACAGTCAGAAGTGTTACAAGAAACGCCACTTTGGCCAGACGTCTGATAGCCTTTGTTTTCATGTCATACGTTCGTTTTAGTTGGATTTAGAACTAATGATAGGTTTTTTCTCAGTATTTGAGGTTATGGAACCTCAAGGGAATTTTTTGGAGAAGCCTTACGACTCAAGTGAGTGTAAACTCACATGGATGCTTGTTGTTACTTTTCCTGCATTGCACATCTATTATATATATATATCAAACATGCATATTTTGCAACTCTCATGAAATACATTTTGGAACTATTGTGAACTCTCTTTTGTGAAAACTTGTGTTGATTAATAAGATAACAATGAGCCTTGTAAAACTATGCATGTAAAAGATTAATAAGATTAATTGTATCGTATGACATGGTACACTGGTATGTGCGGGATAACGGCCATGGGCTTACTATACAAGTTAACTTTATGGTCATGTGTGTGTGTGTGTGGGTGCTTCGGATCCAATGGTTTTATGACCAAGACGTAGCCATTTCCAATGGATGGTCACTATAGGACATACATCATTAGTGGTGTGGGCCACCCGAGGTCGGACATGGTCATGTCACTGGTGTTATGTACGATAGCCGTGCAATATCCGAGGCACCGGTGTCATACTACAGGTCCCCTAGGACAGCGTCAACCCTACTGAGAAGGGGTAATATCTCAAGTAGACCATACGGTTAAACTATTACTGTTACTCATGATTATATATATATATATATATATATAACGACTTAGTGAGTATAAATGCACATGACGTATCCGTCATTAGTTTGTGGATTCAGTTATTTGTATAGCACATGCGACATTATGATAGTTTATCATGGATGTGATATATACAAACATTGTCACCATATGTTAGGAGGGTGAAGTCTTAGGAGGGTTTAACATGAATGATACCTACAAACATTGTCACCATATGTTATTCAAAAAGAATGAAGCATCATAAAAATAATGGTTTTCATTCATTAGCAAGCTTAAAGAAATAAATTTCATCTTCAAAATTTTAAGAAATTCAAAATCAAGTTACTTACAAATGACAGTTTGAGATAACACAAGTTCTAATTGGTGTAATAGTAAACTAGCACAAAGATATGAGGCTTCAAAAATAATTTCAATATGAATGGTTCAATACTCAAAATTCGTTGGACCCCAATTGGATGAAACAACCAAGGCATAATCAATATATTTCTTTTTGTCTTTCTGTTTTTTGTTTTTTATTTTTATTTTATTTTATTTTTTGTTTTTTATTTTTGTTTTTGTTTTTGTTTTTGTTTTTTGTTTTTGTTTTTTGTTTGTTTTTTGTTTTTTTTTTTTGTTTTTGTTTTGTTGTGTTTTGTTGTGTTTTTTTTTTTTTGTGTGTGTGTGTAGGTTATGCAGTGCTTAGCTCCGTTAAGCTTTCTAGTTGACCCATGTATCGAGTGTGAAGCCAATGACTCCTAAATCAAATGACTTTAGGGCATTAGGTGTAAAAATATCCCTACGGGCTTACTAACTCCAGTCAAGAAGGTTACGAAGCAAAACTAGCCATGTTATCAACCAAACAAAACTTCCCAGCTTTTGACATGAGCATTCACTACTTAATGAAGCAAGAGGTCCGGTTACTTCCTAGCTTTTTTTTTTTTTTTTTTTTTAAATCATGGCAAGTTTATTCATCCAACAAATCACCCAACTGCATTCAAAATACTGACAACAAACATAATTGATTTCAAATTTTATGCCTCACAAACTATATGCTACTGTGCTTGTGATAATCAAACTAAAACAAGTAGCATCTCATGTTGCCAAAGGTAAGTAGCAAAACTCAAATTTCCTAATAAGATGATCATGTGCTCATAACTTTAAGCTCAAAAATGAAATATAAATCAAAATTTAAGTTCAATTGCATGCTTAAGAATAAGATAATCAACAAAAAATTTGACGGTGATGGGCCATACCCCCAAACTTAAATCACACATTCTCTCCAATGTGTATAGAACTGAAAAACAATAGTAAAAGGATATGAATACCTGTATGGGTAAAAGGTGGGGCAAAGTATACCCCCAAACTTGAATGTAGAAACACTAGTCCTGAAAAACAAAGTGATACTCCAACCAAATAACAATCAAGTGCAGTGCATTGTTGTCAAAATATAATTAAACTGTAAAAAGAATGGAACAAAAATGGAGATCATGTACCCTGATGGAGGAGGAATCGAGCGCATAGGGACTGAAGTTGATCCTATGAATTTGACTCATCTAGTCAAAATATAAGGGATCCGCCAAGTTAACGAAGTCCATATCCTTGATACACTCAATGCTCTTTGACCCTTAAGTTTAAATTTGAAGCACCGAGCTTTTCTTTTCTTGGACCAAAGAGAATAACTTTTACCTATAGAAAGGTAGATCATAATGTCTACATATTGAGGTAGATCACTCTGAGTATTCTTAAACAATTTCTCATCCGGTAAGGAATCATGAACAGGAATAAATTGAGGAGAGTACTTAGGAAATTTTTCTACCTCAGTAGTCTCTTTGTGTTCCTCTAGCACACCTAACAGACTATTATTTTGGCCTCTTGTTAAGTCATACGCAATAATGACTGGGAGAGTGTCATTTGTACCTAAAAAGGAAGGCTTGAGATTATCTGAACTTGGCTCCAGCTCAAGTTCTAGTGAGGGCTCAAGGGAAGGCATGTGAGGAATACTTAGAGGCATAGGCTTACTAGGTTCTTTCCAAAGTGGAAGGTCCATAGTGGCAGTAGTATGGAGCGAGGGGATGATCTTGTCAATACATTGCTCTGTATCACAGTCATTGAACCCATAGTGAGTCGAAAAAGCCTCTAAGGGGTCCTTCAACAAATTTGGATTTGTAGGAGGCTCAATTTGCTCCTCATTCTTTTCTTCCTTCTTGTCATCAACTATTATCCCACTCATATCAATATCTTTAGCTAGCTCTTGAGTGGTCGCCCCCAATCTGCACAGAGTGGCCAACACTTTCTCCTCAAAGCTAGGAAAATATCTAAAAGGCGTTGGAGCTGATTGATATTGAGGGGAATAATATGATTGATCATTGAACTGTGGATATGATTGATAGTGCATTTCATGAATTTGTGGAGCATAATTTCCAGGAGCTTGGGCTTGCCATGAGAGATTAGAATGGTTGCTCCATGCCGGGTTATAAGAATCAGAATAAAGATCATTCCTCGGTCTAGACAGAGAAAGATGCTAAAAGTTGGTCACATTTTTGATTTAGAGCATTTAGCTGAGTAGCCAAAGGTATCCTACTACTAGTTAGAGCATGCTGTGCATAATATTCACTATGATTTTCAAAAGAGTACATGCTTTACTCTCAATGTCTAACATGAATGTCTCCTCATATGAACTAAAATAACAAACCTAAAATAAAATAACAAAAGAAAAATAAAAAATCACAAATGGCCTGGAAAGCTTAGCTTTGAAGTGGAATTGCAGTAGCTACTCTATTGCAACGCACCCTAGGAGATACGTTTGAGCGTATTGGGATGTGTGCTTGAGCGTACTGATGAAGACCCGAGTCTGATCGAGCGCACAAAAGCTAGGCTCGAGTGCACTTGTGCAGAGTTGCCTAGGTAGTTCCGGACCTGCAACAGAAAATAGGAAGAAAAAAAAATAGCACACAAACAAAAATAAAGAAAACAGAATTAGAAAAATAAATAAAACAGAAAGAATCAAGTTAAATTCAATATTTAAAACTTAACAACGCAACCGTTAAGCAGTCCCTAGCAATGGCACCAAAAATTGATGTGGTCTTTTTGTGTGCAAAAATATCAATAATAAAAATAACCACTTGCAATAAAATGCATCTTTTTGAGATAAGGCTATATTGAGGGTGTCGAACCTCAAGGACTGCATATGCATTGTTATTATGCTTGTTAAGATTGAAAGTAACTCAATTTAAAAAGAGTTGATTTGTTTTTGTTTTCTAAAAATAAATATATAAAAGTAAAGATAGATAGTAATAATGAGAGAAAGAATAGGGGGTTGGTTTCATTGATAACATCATAACAATGGTCAATCATAAATTAAAAAGAAAATTTCATTCTATGCATGATATAGGCCTCGTCTCACTCGAGTAGTCAAGAAAATGCCATAATTAAGAAATAAGTATAATCCATCTTCGGTTGCCACAGACCGGCTACCTAACCTCTAGATGAGGTATGGTCCGTCTTTCCTAGGTATGATCTATCAAATCGCTTAATCAGTTGTACACAATCAAGGGATAAGCATAACTCATCTTCGGGTCGTATGAATTGTCTACCTAAATTACACTAAGCTAGGGTGTAGAGTAATTTGTCTTCCCTAGGCATGGCCTATCAAACACTCTTGTTCATGTGTCAGATAAAACTGTTGTATAAAAATCATTCATATAATCACAAAAAATATGAAGGATTGAGTTTAATTAAGAGAAAAAGCTTTCTTAGATAAGAGAAGAATTTTATAATGATTGAATATAAACTTTAAAACCAAATCTCTAAGTTATACAACCATCATGAAAATTCCTAAATTAAAAATATAATTAAACCATTGTTACTTGAAAAGGGCTACATCAACACTATATTACGAATTTAGCCCCTCATGGTGGTTCTAGAATTGTCTCTTGTCATGTTCATGTAATCTTCAACGCTTCAAGCCTCCAAGAAGATATTTTATGTCTATAACTAAGCACACCTTCTCTTCAAGGCTTAGATACCTATTTATAGGGTGTAAAAAAAAACCTAGAAGCCTGAGAAATTCCATAAAAATCGTGCTTCAGTCTCCTACTCCAATTAGGAAGAAATCCTAGTACAAATCGAAATAGGATTCGTTCATATTTTCATCCTTATATTTCAGGACTATTTGGGCATAACAAACATCTGAATTACGAAAATCTTATTTCACAATGATTTGTATTAGTTTGAGTTAGTTTTCCAATGTCGCTAGTTTTACGTCAATCTGATCCTGAAGCTCAAAGTTATGGTCAACATACTAAGACGTGTGCAGAATCCAAAATTTAATCAAATCCGATTTTAACTCCAATTAGAAAAATTCTGATTTAATCATTTCCTTGATTTGATTAAATTTAACCACATCATATAGGTCCTCTATTGTAATTGGTTAAGCTTAACCATATCTTTTAAGTCTTCTCAAAGTGTGCGTTAAGCCCAAAATCAATGGAATTTCTTGCATTTTTATTAAAAACCTGAAGACACTAAAATAACAACAAAATCAAATCAATAACATTGCTAAGGAATTAACCTATTCGAGTTAAGGGGCTTGAATATGTAACATTCGGCACTTATCAAGCCTCAATCCTATAAATTGAGGTGCCTGTAAGGCTTAAGATGTATTCGCTCATTCACTCCCTTGATTAAACTTCTTAGGTCCCTTTGACACTAAGACTCTTTTCCCCTTTTCTAGCTTCCTAGATTAGGGCTAGGACTAGATTTTTTAGTAGCATAACTGGGGGTGGGACGGGGGGGGGGGGGAGAGAGAGAGAGAGAGAGAGAGAGAGAGAGAGTTCTCCTTGGGAACTAGGTGGTTTTTAGAAGTTTTGATGCTTCCTTTTGAAAACAGAGTCCACACCTATCTCCATGGGGTTTTTGAAAACTCAAAATTTTATCTAGTTGAACACTAGATTCATGAGGCACATCATGTTGAGAAACATTGACACAATCAGGTTTATCAACAAGTTGAGAGTTTTTACATTCCAAGGAATAGCATCTAGATGTCAAATTATTCATTTGAACATATAAGCATTACTTTTCCAACAACAAGTCATAAAATTGTTTTTTAAAAAAAGTTATTGCTTATTTTCTAACTTTGCACATTCCTTAAACAATTCGTTGTATGCCTTTTCAATATCAATCTTTTCATCAGAATCATTGAGTCATTCTTCATCACAAGTCTCACCAAAACAAGAGGTTCAACCTCACTATGACCTACACTCCTCATCGAAATAGGAAAAGCCATAAAGCTTACCTTCTTCTCCACCTTCGAGTTCTTAAATTCATTAGACTCTGACTTGTTACTCATACACGCATTAAGGGCTTTGCTCTTAGCGATCAGAAAGTTAGGACACTCAGTTCTATTGTGACTGTAACCCAAACATTCATAACATTGAACATTACAAGTGCTAATCTCTCTCTTAGGCCTCTCCCTCTTACCTTGGGTGTCTTCTTGAGAGCCATCCTTGGTAGTATCTGTGGCGTCCCACATCGCCTAGGTATGGAAATGGAGATGGAGATGTGCTTATATGTATAATTACACCCTTCATGACAATAACGCGATTTAAAGTCATGGTGGTCATGATCTTATCAGAACTCCACAATTAAGCGAGAGTAGTACCAGGATGGGTGACCTCTTGGGAAGTTTTGTTCATGGGAGCCAAAAGCAGAGCTCCTCTCCAACTTTAGGAATTTCCTCAACTTCCCGACCAACATCGCAAGTTCCTCATCATCAGTGGAGTTCTCCTCAGAAGACTCTACAACCTTATTCTTGTTGGGATCTATTGCGTAAAATTAAAAAATCTCTTATGCGGCAAAAAAACAAACAAATCATAGGAACTTTGATCCTCTAGAGGAATATGGCTAGATTAAATTAAACACACAAGTCTGTGTTACTTACATGGTAATTCAGCCTCTCCTAGGTATTGGGCGTAGGACTGCATAATCCTAGTTGAATGCTTTCAGCAGATTCATAGTAGGATTCTATACTTATCCCTTGTTGTTCTTCGCATTCTTCAAGAACTTAAAGTTCTTAAAGAACTACTTGAAGTTCTTGAACGTTTAGGGATAGCGTTAAGGTTGAACATTCGGTAGTCCATACTCTAACGTTCTTCACTAGGGTTTTCTCTCGAACATTTGGTCACAAGGCTTTGAACGTTCAGTCAAATCCAAAAGTCAAAATTCTCATTTCCAATGAACCCTAATGAACTTAGCAAACCGAAAAGCCCACTTAAAGCTAAACACAACCTCAGTAAACACTCAGGTACTACAATAGTTGTTTCTTGTCACGTTACTGTCTTGATGTGCCATCCAAAGGGGATGATAGTAGCTTCATGTCATGTTATTGTCTTGACGTGCCATCCAACGGGACTTCCTGAGAGCACTTAATACATCCACGTTATGTCTCCGTCTTGACGAGACATCCAACGGGATTTCCTTTATCTTTTTTCACTTGCAATCAATACAAATTCACTTGAGTAATCTTAAACCCAAAATATACACAATGTTTTTTTATATTGAATAAGGCCAAAATAGAATCTAACAATAATGACTTGAACTCATGACTACTTATAGCATTAAGTCTCAATCGTGAGGGGAATGCGAAATCAAATGTGAAGTAGAAGTTACTTTAGTATATTTGGAAGTAAGATCTTTCATGATCAAAATCTCAGTGTTTCAAGTGATCATAGGTACCATTGTGGAACACTACTCCTCAATAAGGAGTCCATAATCCTTTGATTTAACAAAGCTATGTGAGATATTTCCTTAATATAGATTGATTGGGTATTGGTTATTCTAAATCTCCAATCATAGTATTTTAGTAAAAGTTACGGAGATTAAATGTATAGATTAAAATGTGATTTCAAGAGTATAAGAATAATCAAGAAATTAAATTGGGTATTCAAGGATCAAGAGGTACTAAATTAAAGTGCCAATTTTTTTTATTACTTTAATTCAAATATGAATTATTTCATGGAGGGTTCAAGGGCAATTATAAGAAGTCATTGGGAGTTTTTTTTTTAAAAATAAAAATAAGGGAAAAGTACACTTTACCCCCTAAAGTTTGGGACGATTTTCAATTCGACCTCCAATGTTTCAATTTTTGCAATGCACCCCACCAGACTTACAAATTTTTGCAATTCGACCAATCCGTCAATCAAAGCCATTTTGACTAATGGAACAGTGATCATGTAACTTGCATGTGATCACTCTTGGCCACCCATAACCTTTTGCTTGGACATAACATGTAGTGATCAAAATAATTAATCAGGCTTAAGACAACTTGATTAGAAGATTAATTGGACTTTGGGTCACTAGGGACACCTGAAGGGGCATTTTTGAAATTTTGAATTTCGGAGCTACTGTAGATGAACGCTTGCGTGGGGGACCTCATGAGTGTTCGCCTGGCAACAGCACACGAGCACTCGTGTAGGGACCAGGCCGAGCGCTTGTTGACTATTTGTTGACCGTTGGCTTTTGCTCGCGCATGCCAATTGCAACTCAAAAACCCCTTGATAAAGAGTACACGAGCGCTCAACACTGTAGTACACGAGCGCTCTTTTCAGAGGTCACCTGCAGCGCCCTCAGCTTTTTCCCCTATTTAAACCCACCCCTTTATGCCTCTAACCGCTCTTTATAGCATCTGAAGCTTTAGAGAAACTCTATTGGTTTGGTTTTTGAGTGTGTAAGGTTGTGAGTGTTTTTGGAAAAGAATGAGGTGTTCTTGAAGAGCTTGCTTTGTTCAGGTAACCACTGCACTTCCTTTCTGTTTTGTTAGGTTGTTATGTTAGTTTCTTGTTTTATCATAGCTTACTTGTTAACATCTAGGTGTTTTAAGCTTTAATCTCATTTTAAGGTTTTCATTTCCGTTTAGACTTAATCTTGTCATTTGGAGACGTTGTTGTGGTTAGAAGATGTTAGAAACCATTTACGTAGCTTAAGGACTCGTCGAAAAGGCTTAGGAGCACATTGGATCAAATGAGGTTCCACCTGAACCTCACTGGCTGAGCGCCCTCCAAAGGAATGAGCACTCTCCCAGAGACGTTCTAGGGAACGTCATCTTGGCCGACATTCTCCCGCTCCTGTTTTCGGGTCTTAGGTTCATTTTAGTTGGACTTAGGACTAATAGTTGGTTTTTCACAGATTTGAAGAACCCGGATCATGTGAAGAAGTACTCAGAGAGTTTATTCGACCCAGGTGAGTTTTAACTCACATAATGCTCGCCATTTATTTTCCTGCATTGCACGACTATTTTGTGTACCAAAACATGCATATTTTTAACTCTCGCGATATACACTTTGCTGCACCATGAACTCTATCATTTGTGAAAATTGTGCAAATATCTACCTAAATTAATAGGCAAATAATTGTACGTTTTACTCGTAAGTGCACAAGATCAATATAGTAGTATATGGTGCAAGTATGAGATCATTCCCACGAGGATTGCTAAATTTTGCTTAAAATAAATTCCGTAAGTAAAACAAAACAAAGATTGATTTTTAGTTGATAATAATAAAAGGTAGGGCTTTGATATCCACCACTAATCATAATTAGATAGTATAACAATATGCCAATGATCCAATCATATTATGAATACTTGATGTTTGCCAACCTAAGGGTATGGGTGTTCACTCTTTAAGCTATTGATTTTCCTAAGCAACGAATTAGGCATGGGTGTCTACTCTAATTATTTTCTTTCTTAAATGATTTAGCATGGATGTCTACTAAGTTGTTCTTTAAGAAAGCATAAATTTGTGAAAATCGACAAACACATGAGGCCTAGGGCATGGGTGTCTACTCCCAGTTCCCCATGTTGATTAACCTAAGAACCCAGTGTGGATTTCTTTTGTTACTCTTATTAATCCCATGACTCGATCATCCAAATTAATTTAATTAACTAGTCCATACCACATGCATATGTTGATTAGACAAACACATATGAGGAATTCAATAAAACGGAATTAATCAAGTGAAGCAACACAATATGATTATCACAAAGGCGTCAATATTGAAATATTAAATAAACATAATTAGGGCTTCAATCTAGCCCTACTAAACAATTTAGTTACACATGAGTTTGATGTTAAATATCTTCATAAAATAAAATAGAAAGGAAAAGAATAAACCCGAAACTCGAGCTTGAAGAGCTCCAATTCTTCTCCTTGGAAAGTGTGTGTCTATTCTAAAGGTTTAAGGGTCTATTTATAGAACACTCTAGAAACCCTAAAAATTATGGGGTTTGAGCCATAGTTCGCACAAGGCTTCAAAACCCTAAAAGAAAACACTTCCTAGGATAAGGCTACGACTGACTTGCTCCTCACGCGCGGGTGTGCTCGATTGCAGCCTGTGTATGCTCAATTGCAGGACTGTGATTGATCATATGTATTGGGCGCTCGATCGTAGGTGTGATCAAGGCTCTTTCTTGTGTGCACGAGCGCATGCCTTGCACTCGTCTGGTCCTTGCCTGTTTTACTCTCGATCGTAGCTCCACTACGATCGATCGCACTATCAGAGCCTCCAGCTTTTCCCAAAATTGCTCTTTAAGCCCGATACTTCTAAATTGCTTCCTTTTCTTCCAAAAGCCTACAAAAACATAGAAAGCACATAAAAGAACTAAAATGGCATAAACTAACAAAACTAAGGAATTAACAAATATAAGTTAAGGGCTAAAATATAAATATTTTGGCACTTAACAGAAAATATGCTACTTAACAAGATAATGACATTAAGATTGTAAAAGCATGTATGTAAAATACAGACAAAATTAATTGTATCGTTTGATTTGGTACACTGATACGTGTAGGATAATGGCCATGGGCTTACTATACATATTAACTTGATGGTCAAATGTCTGTGTTGTTATATGTGACTCTATTGTGTTAAATACCCACCTAAATTAATAGGCAAATACTTTGTACGTTTTACTCGTAAGTGCACAAGATCAAACGATAGTATAGTTAGGCAAATATGAGATCATTCCCACGAGGATTGTTGATTTTGTTTAAAACAGTTTTTCCAAATTAAATATCAAAATTGTGACAAAAGATTGATATATTGAGAAGAAACAAAATAAAAAAGGCATTAGGGTTTCGACATCCACCACTAATTAGACTAATTAAAATAACAATATGCTAATGTCACATTTATACCGATATATTTAATGCTTGTCAACCTAAGGGCATGGTATCTATTCCTTAAGCTATTAATATCTCTAAGCATGAATTAGGCATCGTATCTACTCTAATTCTTTTCTTCCCCTAAGGATTTAGCATGATATCTTCTAAGTTGTTCTTTAGGAAATCATAAATTTATGGAAATCGAGAAACACATGAAGCCTAGGGCATGGTATCACTTTATTAAGTCCAGGACTTGGTCATCCAAATTGACTTAAATAACACATCCAAACACATGCATATGATAATCAGGCACATTCATATGAGGAAATCAATTAACTAGAAAATAACCATTTTAAATATACCAAAATATAATTGTAACAAAGACACCAATACTCAAATCCTAAAAAGACATGATTAGGGCTTCAATCTAGCACCTAACAAGAGTTTAGTTACACATAATAAAAATAAAAGGAAAAGAAAGAACCGAAAACGACTCCTGGAAGTAGCCTCAAAATTCTTCTCTTTGGAAATGTCTATTTTTCTAAAGGTTTAGGGATCTATTTATAGGCTTGGGAGAACCCTAAAAACTCTAGAAACCCTAATAAAACCATAAGTCAGTCTCCTAGTTAAAATAAGAGACTAAAAACCTAATCTGATGTGGAAAAGGAGTCTGGCCGCAACTGGGCACTCGATCCTAGAGTCGTGCGCTCGAGCGCAAGCCTGTGCTCAATCTCATGTATGATGTGCTCGATCACAGTTGAGCGATCAATGCTTTGGCTGGGGTGCTCGAGTGCAGTGGTGCTGTGATCGATCCCATGCTCAGCTTTTCCCAAAATTGCCCTTTAACTTGAAGCTTTTCCAGAAATGTTTCATTTTCTTCAAGAACTTATAAAAAGACAGAAAATACAAAAAAGAAGTAAAACAACACAAATTAACAAAACTAAAAGATTAACATATGTAAATTAAGGGGCTAAAATATGCTTCACACCCCCAAACTTACATATTGCTAGTCCTTTAGCAATACTAAACTGAAAATAAATGAAACACAGAAAAGCAAAAAGATAAATCATTCTTTCGTGGGATATACGATTGCATTTAACATATGCAACAAGCCTTTTAAACCCCTAGGCATCCCTAGTAGGACGAGTGAAGTATCGTGAGGGTTTAATAGAAATGTTACCCATAAACATTATGTACAGTTCATGTCATCCATAAGATTAAGGCATCACTCAAAACCATGATTTTCATTCATTGACAAGCTTAAAAAGATAAACTCCATCTTCACAATGAATTGGAATTTTAAAGTCTAACCACTTACAAAAGGCACGCAGAGGCATCACAAGTTCAAAACAGTGTCAGGTGAACTAGCATATAAATATGAAGCTTCAATTATATCCAATTTGTAATGTCTCAATATGTCAAAGTTCACTGAGATTCCCATCAAAATGAATAACTATGGCATAATTTTCTTTGTCTTCTTTTTGGTCAGACTGTGCAATGTTTGGTTTCCTTAAGCTTTTGAATTAACTCATGTAACGAGTGTTAAGCCAATGACTCCCAAACCAGAAGGTTTTAGGGAATTAGGTGTAAAGACATCCCAAAGGACTTACTAACTCAAGTCAAAAAGGCTACGAAACCAAACTAGCCATTTAATCAAATCAAAATTCTTACCTTTTGACGTGAACACTCATTGCTTAATGAGGCAAAAGGTCTAGTTACTCAGCGAAAAGCTTAAAAATGATCAAATTTATTTTATTTTTTTATTTTTTTTATGCCAAAGTATCATTCAATAAGTCACCCAGCTTCACCTAAGACATAGAAATATTCACATCAGGCTCACATGTCATACCCCACAAATGATGTGTTAATGTGCTTGTGTCAAATTAGATCAAACAAGTGAATTCTCAATTGCCTCAAGTAAGTAATCAAACTTTGAAACTCTCTTAGTAGATTATGTGTTCAGAATTTTAAGCTCACTAATGAAAATCAAATCACAATTTTTTTAGATCAACAAAAACTTTCAAGACAAACATCAACATGCATTTTTTCAAAACTATAGGGACAAAGTGTGTGTAAAATGTCTCCCACACCCCCAAAATTAAATTACACATTGCCCCCAATGTGTAGATAGAATGGAAAGATCTTACCTAGCAGATGAGAAAACAGGCTGGAAAGGTATGGCTCGTAGCACACCCCCAAACTTGAATGCATGCACACTTGTCCCTGAAAAACAAAACACTAAAACAAAACATAGGAAAACAAAAAGATGCTAAACGATAATGAAATGCTAAATCACACTAAAACCAAGTCAAAACCTAGAAGGACATCATAACCTCAAAAACTCCAACCAAACCATGAATGGAATCTAAGCAAAGTAACAACTAAATAGAAAAAGAAATTGGTCAAGAGGATTACCTATCTTTGAGCAAGACCTCCAAGAAAAGCTCTCATCCTTTCTCAAACCTCACTAAATACTCAAGTAGAGTTTCTCTAGGGCTTAGAAGGTAGAATAGGGTTTTGAAGGGCGTGAGAGAGGATAGGTGGAGAAACGTTGGGGCGCCTGTTGTGACGGTTTGTAGTTGAGCAAACGTTCAGTGGTCCCTGGCTGAACATTCGGTGTACTATGTATACAGTGGTTCAGAGTTGCAAGCGTACATTCGATTATTACCCATTGGGTCAAACCTAGACCAACAAACGTTTGACATGGTCCTCCCCAAACGTTTGTTGTACTGTTTGCCCAGTGGTTTTGTGGTTTTGCTCCCGAACGTTTGGCGGTCCTTCAATAAAACGTTTGGGCAGTACTGAAAACTCCCAAAAATTACCCCAAATGGGTCCTAAGAGCCCTAGTCAACCTTTTGATTAAGCTAATCACAGCCTTGTAATTACTTGGGGCACTACAAAAAGTTCATGACTTGCAAATGTATGAAAAAACTTATGCTAGTGACAATGGGGCTGCTTATCTTTATTCTCCTAAAAATGCAAGCTAATGACCATGCCTATATCACTTTCCAACCCTCATCACCTCCCACAATGCTTCATTATTTTCCTAGATTTGATAAAGTCAAATTAATGACCTTGCCCCTATATTTTTTTTCTCCATCTTCACTGCCTATCTTGTATTCTCACTCATTTGAACTTGACGGAGTTCAAGGAACAATACATACATTCTTTGCTGATGAAATTAAGTTTTTGTGAAAAAATGATAATATCTCACAATTTATTTTTAAAATAAGCCTAGTTTTGAAACTTGTGGTATTTTTGGCCATATAAAATGGTGGGAGAGTCACCATGGCTGTGAGATGATATCATCTCAGCATTTATCGTATGTAGATAAATGCATAGAAAATCAAAGTGATATTGGAACCTGTGCCAAAGAATGTTATAAGGGCATGTCAAGAAGCACTTAGATGTCATCTTTAAACAAAATCTTCAGCGTAATATCTGGGAAAGATTTCTTTATATTCTTTGCTCACCTTGTCTCTCTCTCTTTCTAACCATTTGTTAGTCACCAAATTGATTGTTTACAGTGCAAATATGGAAGCAATATTACGGCTTGTTTCTTAGAAATCTTCATATACAGCAAAAGATGACCTGTCATGTTTTATATATTTTTAGGACATCAATAAAAGGTTTATCACGTATTATTTATTTTCATTTATTACAAAATGTTGAACATTGTTACTTCTACATAAATTCTAACCCATACTAAATGTTGACATCTAGACATATTTTGTGACTTTTGGAGTATTTAATAATTAACTACAAGACAAAAGGTGCTGTGAAACAAACTTTTATGGTTTCCATAACCATTTATTGTAATTAGGGTTGGCAATTTTTGACACGTTCTAAGAACGCGACATGAAATTAAAGGGTTAGGGTTGAGGAATCTGACCGGTTTAATAAAATGGGGCTGGTTAGGATTGACCTATATAGTCTTAGACCCATGCCTCGACATGACCCAAACCTGTAACTAGGGTTGGCAAAACGTGTTCGACACGACCCGTTTAAGCCCAACCCGAACACGACAAGTTTAGCTAAATGAATTACATGCTCCTATAGGGAATATTAATAGAAATAGCTATAGGTGACTTTGAATCGTCATTCCTACTGATTTCCATTGTCAGAGTAATTCTTTTGTGTGTACTATATCAAAACATAAATCAATAATTAGTGTTATTATCGTGTAGTAAAAAAATAATACAAGTTGATGAATGAATTAAATTTTCAAATAACTAATATTACCTTACTCTCCATCTAACCAATCCCTAATGCAAACTAGTGCCTCAACAATATTAGGTTTGAGTGAACTCTAGTATTGATCAATCACACGCCCACCAACACTAAAAGTGGATTATGAGGCAACAGTAGAAACATGAATACTCAAAATATCATGAGTCATCACAACTACTTCATGATATCATAATTCATGTACTTTCCAAAATTCAAGAATGTCAAGATCTACATTGCTATCAAGCCTAGGTTCTTCCAAATAAGACTCTAATTGACTCTCTTGTGAATTAAGATCCAACCAACCATATGTTTCAAATTCCTACATAAAAGAAAAAAAAAAATATATATAAATATCATTTACTAAGTGGTTAAGTGTGTATATATTATATACTAACAATATCACAGAAATCACTAAATAAACATTTAATTTTACCCTTATCATTTTGTTAGGCTTGGCAATTGCTTTGATTTCAACATGTTTTGGAGCAGTTGTGGTGCTTGAAGGTGAAGTTGTAGGAGAACCACTATATTCCATAAAAAAGAGAGAATAATTTATCACGAACATGCTCAAACTGACTAGAGTCATCCACTCCATAAATTTTCATATAGCAAAAATTTCCAAAGTGAAGCTTATAACGAGGATCCAAAATAACTACTATGGCCAACACTGAACTGAACTTTGACCAGTATTTTTCAAATTTTAAGAGCATTTTAGTTGCCATTGATCATTTATACTCATCTTTACTCTCATTTTCTTCCTTTAAGGACATATAAATACTCGAAACCGCAGGAAAGTATAAGTTGGATGTGGGTTATTTTGTACCAGAAAATTCACATGTAGCATTGTAAAAGCTACACAAGAAACTACTAATATTTTCCATCTTTCTTATTCAAATGTAGTAGGGCAATGCTTAAAGCTTGACTCAGTCATCTTTAAATAACTAAAAGCAATTCGATAATGAATGGTACTTACAAGCATAAGATATGTGGAATTCCATCTAGTTGACACATCTTGTTTTAGCCCCATTTTACTATCTATTGCAATTTGATTCACAACTTGAACAAACCTTTGTTTTCTCACTTGTGATCCTTTAGCATTCTGAACATGATCACGAATCTTTTGGAGAGCACCATCAATCTCTTTCAAACCATCTTGTACTATCAAACTAAGAATATATATGCACAACAACGGAGGTGAAAGAACTCACCGGAACAAACAAGGGCTTTCTGAATGTTCAATTAATCTTTCAATAACCGAACAAAAGAATCATTGGATGAAGCATTATCCAATGTGATAGAGAAAAGCTTGGTCTCAATCCCCCACTCTTGTATCATAGTATGTATCTTTTCACACAAAGATATTCGATTATGTGGTGGGACCATGAATGAAAAGTTCAAAACCCTTTTTTGTAAGACCCAATTTGCTTCAATATAATGTGTTGTGACACATATATATCCATCAATTGTCAAAGAAGTCCACAAATCAGATGTTAAAGAAATCCTCCCACAACAACAATTCAACATAGCTTTAAGTTTTTGTTTTTCACTTGCATACATCTTACTCAAGTCAGACTTAACAGTGTTTCTAGATATAAGTTGTACACCATTACGCAAGTATTGCACTGATTCTCTTACACCATCATACTCAACATGTTGAAAAGGCAAATTATGCTTAATAATCAATGCAGCAATCAATTCTTTAAATCTTTTAGGATCAAACTTAGAGGAAATTACTGACATACCTCCACTTCCAAATAAGAGCATCTGCCCAACATCAGGTGTGTCTTCCTTTCGCAAGCTTTTATGTGTTGAGTCATATTTCTAGTTCCATATTCGCCTAGAGCCTTGTATGTAATACCACATGCCTTGTATTTTACCCATAACATCTCATCACCTTCCACATTAACGGGATCAAAATACTTCCAAACCATTGAGGTCTTCCTACGCTTTTTGGTCACCTTCTTACTACTGCAACGACTTCCAGAAGGCTCTTGTGTTGGATTTAATTCAACCACATCATCTTCAAATATGTCTTCCATAGTATCTTCTGCATGTATTTCATTAGTCATCTACACACATCATCATTAATAAATTAGTCCCCGTTAGACATATATCTTAACAAAGAGTTTCTTGAAAAATATCCTCAAAATGCTTAAAATACTATTCGTAATTCATTGTCATTATTTGTAGCTCTTCTCTCGGATTCAATAAAATGACAGCCATCTAGGGACAACAATCCAAAGAGATAAAACCAAAACTGATTAACATATGGGGGATATTAACACACAATTTGATTAAGATTGTTTTAACGAATAATAAATCTGAATAAAGAAAAAAATGAAATCAAAGTCCAAGTTAATATGCACAACACTACTCAACATCAAAAGCTTTTCTTCATTTCAAACCCTAGGTTTTAGAAATCCATAGGAAACAGCCTTTGGAACAGAGTACCCAAAAACAAGAAATCAACTTGCAGTTATACACATAAGATCAAGAAATCAACTTTCTTTTTGGGTACTCTCTAAGGAATAGAGTACCGAAAAACAAAACACCAACCCATTCGGTCAAGAACTGAAATATGTAAAACAGAGCACCAAAACTATGGAAGTTAAACTTAGCAAATCCATGGACACTGTATTTCAGAGTCACAAAAAAAAAACCTTAAAATATGATAAGTCCAGCTTTTGCTATGCCCAAGTATTAAGTTTATAGAAAAGCTGTAAAAAGTGTAATAAATTTTTCAAAATAGGGAAAATATATAAACTCCTGCAGTTAGAAGTAAATCTACCGATTGTAAGGCTATCAATATGGACCTGCAATTCCTGAATTCCACAAATATACATTAATAATGAATCAAAAAAAAAAGATCACGTAAACTCATAATCAAGTCTGAAATTATGTTCTGTTGCAGAAATTTCAATAGTGGGAAGACCAATTGTAGATTGGTGTTTCTTTAAAATGAATGGGAGAGCCTGGAGAGGACACTACGACTTCAAAACTTCCTAATATCACTTAAATGAAGAAACCCCATCACTAAAAAAAATCAAAGGAGAGAAGCTACTTGGAGGCTAGAGGTAGTGGTAGCTGTTGTGCCGCTGTGCCGTGAACC
This sequence comes from Corylus avellana, assembly GCF_901000735.1. Lineage (NCBI taxonomy): Eukaryota > Viridiplantae > Streptophyta > Magnoliopsida > Fagales > Betulaceae > Corylus > Corylus avellana. The sequence goes on along the minus strand of NC_081548.1, from coordinate 16,580,351 downwards.
AAGAGAGACGGAGAGACCGATAGAGAAGGAGTGACCGACGAAGGTAGTACCGTAGTGGTAGCACCTTGAACCAAGAGAGATGGAGAGACTGACGGAGAGAGTCGAAAGAGAGAGAGAGAGAGAGGGAGAGGAATAGATCGGAGCAGTGAGGGGCTAATGGCTATATATATATATATATATATATATATATGAGTCAACCGGCGAACCTGCGGGTTGGACACGACCCTACATGCTTATTAAATGTGTCATAAAAGGTGACCCATTTATAACCCAATTCTGTTTAACCACAACCCTAACCCTAAAATTACATGTCATGTTCATATTGAGTTCGCGGGTCACAGATTAAATTGCCAGCCCTACCTGTAACACCCTCAAAACTAGCCTTGGCTAGCCTGGTAGGGTTTCTTTCAATTATCCTAGTTTAACCAACTGGTGACTAAATGGGAAACCTCCCCTCTAAGCATCATCAAAGTCAATGCATAGGAAGGTGAAATAAATTTGAGAAGTCTATTAATTAATACAGGGATGAATGCTTTCATTGTCCCAAATATTGAGTCATTAGGTCAAGTTGATGTTTAGATGGGTGTTCATTCTCACTCTCGTCAATCCATTCTTCCCTCCTTGCGGTATTGAATTGTCGCAGTTCTTGTATGGTCTGGGAGTTGGAATTCTTGAGCTCTTGTATAGCTTGGGAGTTGAAATTCTTGAGCTTTTATATAGGTTGGGAGTTGAACTGGTCGACTTTTTCTATTAATGTTTTCATCATGTCTTCTAGTGATGACTGTGGTGCAGGTTGTGGCACTTGAGTGGTAGACTTATAAACAGGCGGTTGAGCTTGGTGATCAAACTGCGGATATTCTGAATGATGCAATTCATCAAATTTGTGAGCATAATTTCCTATAGCCTGAGCTGACCGTGAGAAATTAGATTGGCTGCTCAAGTCCGGGTTGTAATAATTGGAATTTGAATCAAACCCTGGTCTGGAGAAACTGGTGTTCATTTGCTCATATGGAAAATTAGAAGCTTGTCCCCATGATGGACAATTACTATGATGATGATAAGGATTGGAGCAGTATGAACATGACTTATGTGGGTAAAATTTTTTAGGGTAGTTGGTAGGAGCTGGTGTACTATAACTAGGGGAGGCATTAAAATCAATAAAATGAAAATTCATGCTTCCCCCTCACTTTTTATCTTGCAAATATCCCACATAAAACATTAACCATTTTTTTTTTATATAAATAAAATAAACTAAATAAAAAAACGACTAACTAACTAAAAAAAAAAAAAACTAAAATTTAAAAACTCACAAAAAAGACTTTTTTTGGCAAAAATCTACGGAACTACTGCAGTTGGTGCCTTTGTTGTGAGTGTGCTCGATCGCGCTAATGTACGCTCGATCGCACTTGAGTGAAGATACGGTAGTTAACGAGCGCAGGTGTGCTTGAGCTCGCTGTCTTGGCCACGAATGCGCTCGATCGTAGCTGGGCTGCGATCGATCACACTAGCAAGGGCATGCGGTAGGTGCTGCGTGATAAGTGTCAAATATTGCATATTTGGACCCCTTTATTTACATTAGTTAATCCTTTAGTTGTGTCGTTATTTAATATTTTGTGTGAGTTTTGTGTTTTTAGTATTTTGTAGGTCGTTGAAGAAAAACTACAGCTTTAAAGGGAAAAATGCAAAGTTTGGAAGAAAGCATACTTTGAGAAGTCCTAGATGATGTGGTTAAGTCTAACTAAATCCAAGAAAAAGGTTAAATCAGATTAAATTGGATAAAAGATCAGATTGGATAAGATTTGGGATCGGATTCAAATTCAGATTCTGCACACGTCTCAGTATTTTGACCGTAACTTTCTTCTCAAATATCGGATTGAAGTGATTCAAACGGCATTGGAAAGCTAACTCAAAATAATACAATTTTTTATGAAATATGATTTTCCAGACGGTTACTATGCCAAAATCGCCCCGTAATTATAGGACACAAATCTGGACGAATCCTATTCCGATTTCAGACTTCTATTTTGACTGGGAGACAGACCTTCGAATTATCTAGGTTTACTTGGGCTTTTAGGACTTTCCTAAGCCTATAAATAGACTTCTTTGCATTCAAGAAAAAAGACACAATCCCAGAGAGCAAAATTCTTTTGTTTAGTTTTTCTTTAGGTTTAGGTTTAGGTTTAGATTTTATTTTTATGTGGAGCTAAATTCCCAACTAAGGTTGGGGATGAAGTCTCACCGATGAAGAACGACATCACTTTTATGTAAGTCTTTATTTATCCGATTTTATTGAGTTTTATATTTCAATTGTTTTACTTCTAATCAACGTGTGGAGTGATTCTTGGATATCTCTTGTAATTCAAGGATACATGTGATGATTTGAGATAATTTCATCTGATTGATTGCTTGGGTTTAACTCATAAAAATTGGATATCCCTTGTGATTTGTTCTACGGATACATCTGGTGTTTCAATTGAATTTGGATTCCTTTTGTAATTTGGGCAATAAATGGATACATGTGATGATTTTAATTAATTCTTTGAAGCATAGTAAAACATACATAAGATTTAAATTGTGAGAACTTCGGATAAATATTGATGGATATGGAGTATGTTATTATGATTCGGTGAGTGTGGATTCCCAAACCTTAGTCTTTATCTTTTGTTTTATTTAGTTTATGTTTATCTTTTAATTTTTAAAACTCAAAAATCAAAACCCTTTTGGAACTAGATTAGGATTTAATTAGTTTAGATATAAATTGTTCTTTCAAAAATACAATTCTCTGTGGGATCGACCTCGCACTTGCAATCCATTAAACTACAATTGATTCGTGCACTTGCGAGTTAAATAAATTTGCACAACACTGCGGCAGAGCTGCAAAACAAGCCAAAAAAAAAACAAAACAACAAACAACAAGAAACATCGTTATTTATTTATTTTTTTTTATTAGTAAATGGAATAAAACAAAACAAATTGCAGAAAAATAAAATCCTAATTATAACTAGTAGAAGAATAAAACTAACCTAGAAATAAATTGGTTTAAAAAATTAAACAATTCCCCAGCATCGGCGCCAAAAACTTGTTGTGCAAATTTATTTAACTCGCAAGTGCATGAATCGTTTGTAATTTAATGGATTGCAAGTGCGATGTTGAACTCACAGAGAATTGTATTTTTGAAAGAGCAATTTATATCTTAGCTAATTAAATCCTAATCTAGTTCCAAAAGGGTTTTGATATTGGTTTTGAAAATTTAAAAGACTAATCATAAATTAAATAAACTAAGTAAATCAATAGATAAAGGCACTAAGGATACGGAATCTAGACTTACCAAATCATAACAACATATTTTATATTCATCAATATTAATTTGAAATTCTCACAATTTAAATCTTATGTATGTTTTACTATGCTTCAAAAAATTAATCAAAACCATCCCATGTATCCATTCATTGACCAAATCACAAAAGGAATCCAATATCAATCAAATCATCAGATGTATCCGTAAATCACAAAAGATATCCAATCTTAATTGAAACACCAAATGTATCCGTAGAAAAATCATAAGGGATATCCAATTTTTATGAGTGAAAGACCAAACAATCAATTATGTGAAATTATCCTAAATCATCAAGTGTATCCTTGAATCACAACAAGATATCAAAGAATCATGCCACATACTGAAAAGAAGTAAAACAATTGAAATAATAAACCAATAAAATCGGAATAATAGAAACTTACAATAAAGCAATGTTGTTCTTCATCGGTGAGGTTTCATCCCAACCTTAGTTGAGAATTTAGCTCCACATGACTATAAAGCTAAAACCTAAACCTAAACCTAAAGAAAAACTAAACTAAAAGAAAAGCTATGGATTACATTCTGTCTCCAAAATTGTATCCCAAAACTCGTCTCTGGAATTCTCTATCTTTTCTTGAATGCAAAGAAGTCTATTTATAGGCTTAGGAAAGTCCTAGAAGCCCAAGTAAACCTAGATAATTCGGAGGTCTGTCTCCCAGTCAAAATAGAAGCCTGAAATCGGAATAGGATTTGTCCAAATTTGTGTCCTTTTATTACGTGGAAATTTTGACATAGTAACCGTCCGAATTAGAAAAATCCTATTTCACAATAAACTGTACTATTTTGAGTTAGCATTCCTATACCGCTTGAATCACTTCAATCCAATATTTGAGAGGAAAGTTATGGTCAAAATATTGAGGTGTGAAGAATCTGAATTTGAATCCAATCATAAATTTTATCCAATCTGAACTTTAATCCAATCTGATCTTTAATCCGATTTAACCTTTTCTTGGATTTGGTTAAACTTAACCATTTTATCTAGGTATTCTCAAAGTATGCTTTCTTCTAAACTTTGCATTTTTCCTTTTAAAGCTGTAGTTTTTCTTCAACGACCTACAAAATACTAAAAACACCAAACTAACACAAAACATTAAATAACAACACAACTAAATGATTAACTAATGTAAATAAAGGGGTCCAAATATGCAATATTTGGCACTTATCAAGTATAATCCTTAACACAAAGACACAGAGCAACTACAATAACTTAAAGCAAACCTGATCACAGTACGAAGATCTTTCTTAAGCAAAGTCTGTAGTGGCAACCATACCACTCTTTGGTTCTAGAAATAGGCTTCCTACAAGAGTAATAACAGCATAAGTCTAAAGACTTAGTAAACGTGCAATGTTATCATGAGCCAGTTAGCATTAAGCAGGAATAAACGTGAAATGTTGGTAATCATTTGAAAGAGGTGTTGTCTGTGTTAATACACCGTAAAAGTATTATTTCGTTAATAAAAGGGTGATGTACTTCCAGTGGTAATCGCCTAGGTATTTTAATGCAAAAAACTAATGCTATATAGGTCATAACTATTATTTATGGTCTACCCGAGATATTACCTCTTCTCAACAGGGTTGGAGCTATCTCGAGGTACCTGTAATACAATGCTGATGCCCTGACCATTGTACACTTCCATCCATAACACTAGCAGCCCAACCAAGTCCAACCTCGGGTGGCCCACGCTACTAATGATGTATGTCCTATAGTGACCTGCCTGTTAAGGCTGCGCCGGTCACGAAATAACCGTTAGATCTAAGGCCCATATATAACACAGACATTTGACATTAGACTCAAGTCTATAAAGTAAGTCCATGACCAATATACCGCACGTACTGGTGTACCATGTTATATAATTCATCTTATCAACAAGTTATTAAAGTAGTTATCAAGTAATCCAAAAACATAGGCATGCTCATATCATATGGATGCTCAGCCAACTGACATATCGCATGTTTTAAGGAAAGTTTTCGTAAGTGTTTACTTACCTCGTGCACTTGCTTGAATCCTCCGACATCATAAATTCCTACTATAACGAAATATGAGAAATCGTTATGCACAGTACTAGAGAACCCCTACGAGCATGGTACTAAGTCATATCTAACAAAAAGGATCGCTAAACCCTAGTATTGCACATTTAGAGCTAAGGGACGGATGCCTTGCTTCTTGGTTGAATGCTCGGGCTCAAGAGCGAACATTCGGCCAGTGAGTTAGGTGTAAGGACTTGTCAAAACATCTTTAAAACTTATAATACTAGAAACAACAGTAAAAAGACCATGGAATGGGTAAGGAGATTACCTTAGAAGATGGCAAAAGCACCCAGCTTTTGTACTTCTCTCTCTCCCAGTCACTCCTCACACTAGGGTTAGGGTTTTTATGAGGTTAGAGGAGGCTGAGGATTGAGGGCATGGCTTATATAGGAGCTTGGGGCGTGCCTTGCTCTAAAGAAGTGGAGAATGGGTTAAAATTGCGAACATTTGGGGTACTATTAAACGTTGGATAAAATGGTTCAAGAGTACATTTTGGGGTATTGCCCACTGGGTCAAAGACTGGTCAACGAACGTTCGTGTGGTCCCTTAGTGAATGCTCGTACTTAAGTTATGGGCGAACGTTTGTTTGGTCCCTAGCAAACATTCGGTCAGAGAGTGGGATTTTTGGATCTGGTTTGGAAACTTCTAGGGGATGGGCTACTCACAAGGGATTTAGGTCTTTTTGTTTTAAAAATATGTTTTATGAAAACATTAACCGTTTTCTTAGTGAGTCATTTAATCCTTTTAAAATATGTGCTTTTATCGGGGTATTACACTCTCCCCTGATAGGAATGTTATCCACAAAATTGAAAGTTTGATAAAATAGAGATCCTTCCATACAAGGAGGGTTTTGTAAATTAGTCAGAAGAGTCGGTATAAAATAAGACTTTTAAAAGGATCACATATAAAGCAGTAATGAAGTCAAAATAAGCATAAAAAATTTCCACCGCATACATACACCAAAAATTTCCACCACTGCGGTGAACTTATAATGTAGTCAAAAATATATACAACCCCACAAAAGAAGGCATCTAAAAGATTCCACCTAGGGCTGCGATTTGTAGATCCTTGGCTAGTGGTACCTCGCGCGCTTGGGCTCCGACTCCCTTAATTGATGCTCAGACTATGAATGTCATAGTCCCCATCGTCGAGTGGAGGTCCCATCAGATGACCCTGGATCTACAGGATCATAGCATGGTCCGCTGGCTATACCTCTTTGATCCCTTGAACCGTCGTCGCCAATCTCCCCATTGCCATAGTGAGGCTCCCAATAGATCGTTGAAGCTCGTTGGGTGTGCCCTCAATACGCTCAAGAGTAGGACTGCTCACAAATGAGGAAGCTCCATCGGTTGCTTCCGCTCTTGGTGCTCACGATGGCCTCGGCTCTTTCTCAACTACTCTAAGGTGAGACTTGCACGAGTTGAGGAATTGCGAGGTCATTGGTCTCCTCAGTGTCAGAAGTGTCAGACCCTCCGATGATATCCCGGAGTGCTTTGCTATCCGGGTGATCAGGGCCCCATACAGTAGGGAGGTGACCTGATCTGCCAACCGCACTCCCATCATCGTTGTGAGTACAAAGGAGCCAAAGTCAATGGGGTCCTTGTCAGGATGGGATAGAGCCAACAGGACCTCTCTAGAGTAACAAAGGTGAGGCTCTTCACGGGGAGGACCCAGCTGATCATGATGTGGTAAATAAGTTGGTCGCCGTCCTGGAGAGCATTGATCTAGAAGCCCCCTTCTCCCTCCATGCTCATCCGGTGGGGGCATCCATCGGCAAAGCGCTCGACCATCAGGCGGCTGGTAGGAATGCCATCGAGTGGCCACGAGAAACAAGAGTCACGTACCTGTGGCACTCCTTTGATGGTGCTGATGAGGTCGGGAGTCACCTCGATTGGCTTGCGTCTAAGCCGTGTGTAAAAGGAGTCACTGTGCCGCATGTGGAGTTTGGCGTAGAACTCGTCGATTAACTCGACGATTGCTGGTCTGTGGTCCTCTACCATCTCTAGCCAATCCAAGGCGCCTAGCAGCATTCACTCCCTTGAAACGTGGTTGGCCACGTCGGGCACGTTTACTCCCCTCTCCACAATGATCTTCTAGCCCTTGTAGAGGAGTTGGTATTGGTGCTCAGTCTTGTCGACTTTGAAGCGGTCGTGGTTGTAGGCACGACTGTCTTCATCACTTTCTGTGCCTGTGTTGCCTCGATAATTAGGGCGCTGTGCTTGGGGATGCATAGGGGATGGCTTCCTCAATCTCTTAGTCGGAGTTGGAGTCGGAGTCAGGAACCTGGGCGATATGTGCCAAATATTGTATATTTGGACCCTTTAGTTTACTTTTGTTAATCCTTTAGCTGCATTATTATCTGAAATTCTGTGTTAGTTTTGTGTCTTTAGTGTTTTGTAGGTTGCTATGGGAAAGCTGTGGGATTTATATGAAAATTGCGCACTTTGGAGAAGCAGCCAACAGACCTGCGGTAGAGTACAGGATGTTACAATCGAGCGCATTGCAAGCGAGCCCTGTGCCCTACGATCAAGCGCATATGCGCACAATCTAAGGCTCATCGCGCTCGCATGTGTGCACCGCATAGGAGAATTGATGCTCAAGTGCGCTCGAGCGCACTAAGTGTGCGATCGAGCACACCTGTCTGATCTGGCAGTAGTTTTATCCAATTTCAACTTGTTAAACCCTAGTTTTAGGTCTATAAATAGATAATTATCAGTTTAGTTTGAGGAGGCTGCGAATTTCAAGATTTCAGTGGAGAAAGAAGAGAGTTCTAGGGTTTCCTAACTTTTGGATCTTAACTTTGTGATCCATATTTGTAAGTACTCAATTTTCCATTATAATTTCAATTAATCTTGTTTTGTCTTTCAATAACATGAGAGGCTAAACCTTCAACTAAGGTTGAAGATGAAGCCTCACTTATGATTAGCACATCATTCCATGTATGTAATGTTTCCCAATTTAAGTTTTAATTGCCATATTGTTTTACTTTAACTCAATTGGATTGAATAATTCTTGGTTATCTTTTGTGATTTAAGGATACACTTGATAATTTAAGATTATTCTCGATACAATTGATATTTTGATAAAAATTGGATATTTTATTGTGATTTACGGATACAGTTAATGATTTAATTATTTATTTAATTTCTTTTGTGAATTGGGTTATGTATGGATACATGGGATGTTTTGATTAATTCTTTGATGCAATAGTAAACAAATCTAAGATTTATATGTGAGAACTTTGGGAAATATTATAGATCATGGAATTATGTTGCTATGAATTTGTGAGTGCGGATTATGAAACCCTAATGTTTCGTCATTAGATTACATTCAGATGAAATTGTTTATGCTTTTGATTTTTCATTCAAATAATAATCTTTCAAAATTTGGAACTAGGTTAGGGTTAAATTAATTTAGATTTAAAATTGCTTTCAAGAACATAATTCTTTGTGGGATCAACCTCGCACTTGCATAATCTGTACTACACATGACTCGTGCACTTGCGAGTAATTATAATTTGCATAACAAGTTTTTGATGCCATTGCCGAGGAATTGTTTAATTTTTGGAACCAATTTAGTTATAAATTAGGATTTTTTTTTTTCTGCAATTTGTTTTGTTTTATTCCTTTTACTAATAATAATGAGGGGAAACTTCACTTACCCCCCTCAAACTTTCGCGCTTTTTGCAAACACCCCCCATTGTTTAAAAGCTCTCACTTTCATGTATCAAATTTTTAGTTTCGTTCACTTTGCCCCTTCCGTTAGGATTTTCTGCGAAATCCTAACGGACCGGTGTTAAATTATTAAAGTATCCTTATTTTTTATTAAAAAATATATTTAAAAAAAAAAAACACTTGACTCGTGGGTTTACCGGTGGATCTAACCCACCAGTATTGTGACCCACGGGTCATATTATTATTATTATATTAAACAAAAAGATGGGTATTATGCCGACCCTCCGGGGGTCACTAGTCACCCGATGGGTCACAAGTGACCCACCGGCAGGTCACAAAAGTGACCCTCCATAGGGTCACAAGACCCACCGGGGGGACCCGCCGGTGGGTCACAAAGTGACCCTCGGCAACGGGGTTCACTTTTTTAAAAAAAAAAAATAATTTTTTATTTATAAATAAGTGTAAATTTTGAATTTTTTAAAAAATTAGGGGTATAAAGGACTTTTACTCATTTGACCGTTTGATTTAACTGCAAAATCCTAAATGAAGGGCAAAGTGAAAGAAAATAAAAATTTGATACATCAAAGTGAGAGTTTTTGAACAATGGGGAGTGCCTGCTAAAAGCGCGAAAATTTAGGTGGGTACGTGAGGTTTCCCCTAATAATAAAAAAGGAATAGATAGGTTTTTATTTTTATTAGTTTCTGTTTTGCAGTTCTGGATCGCATCTATTCCTGTTAGTGCGATCGAGTGCAGCTTTGCTACGATCGAGCACACTCGCGGCCTAAACAGCAAGTCTAGCGCACCTGCTCTCGACAACTGCCACATCTCCACCTATACATTCACTCAAGTGCGGTCGAGCGCATATCAAGGCGATTGAACGTACTCACAGCAAAGGCAGCAACTGCAAAACTTCTGTAGATTTTAGCCAATTTCTTTTGGTCCTTTTTCATGAGTTTTTAGTTTCTGTTTGCATTAATTTATGCTTGCAAATTTAGTTCAATTTAGTTAAGCTATTAGTTTGTTAGTTCCTATTTGCATGTTTGGTCATAGATCTTTAAATTTGGAGTTTAGTACTTTTGATCCTGAAATTGAAAGAACGGCGAGAGAGAATCTAAGACAGCCACCAAACTCACCCACCAATTTTAAAAGTTTCGAGTCTTACTTGGAAAAGTCTGTTAAGATGGGAGAACGAATTCAACCCAGATCCCTTAGGGAGTTGTTTGAACCCACTAATACCAACATACCGTCATGTATAGTATTGCTAGCTACTAATGCCACTCGATTCGAGTTGAAGCAAAGTGTGATCAATTCACTTCGGCATTTAGAGGGTTAGAGAACAAAGATCCATACGTTCATGTGAGGTCCTTCTTGGAAGTGTGCAAAATTGTTAATACACAAAATGTCCCGACAGAATTGCTGTGTCTTCGGTTATTTCCTCTTTCCCTACATAATAGGGCAAAATCCTGGCTACTCAACAACAGACCTAGATCTGTCACCTCTTGGGAAATGCTACAGAGCAAGTTTTACCACAAATTCTTCCTAATTTCCAAAATCAATGATCTCCATCTACAGATCACCAATTTCAGACAGGAAGAAGGGGAGATATTCACTGATAGCTGGGAGAAGTTTAAAGAGCTTACTATGAAATGCGCACCCCACGGGTTTGAGAATGAAACGATTGTTCAATTTTTCTTCAGGGGATTGACGCCAAGTGAGCGAAACTCGCTTGAGACTATGAATGGTAGAGAATTCTTAAGTCATACGAGGGATGAAGCTTATAAGACTTTGGTTGAAATGTCCGAACGAGCACAACAATGGGATTTTCAAAATAGTGGATAGACAACCTCCCGCTCCCAAGACAGGAGACATCTATAAGGTAAAGAACGATGCTAACATAAGGGAGGAATTCAAGATTCTCAGGCATCAGTTCAATACTATGGTCCTAAACAAACCCGTGAATGCAACAGATACTTATCAAGCTGATGTATGTCAGTTATGTGCTAGTTCAATGCACTTTACTCAAAACTGCCTAACTCAGTCAGCAGAGTACACAACCGAGCAAGTCAATGCTTTCAATGAGTATAGAAAACCCACAAATGGACTGTTTTCTAAGACTCACAATCTAGGGTGGTGAAATCACCCCAATTTCTCAGAGAAGTAGAATCAACCACTGAACCAGGGAGGTACCTCACAAGCTCAGACTCAGTTTTGGCCATCTAATCAAGTGCCAAAGCCTGCACCACAGCCATCATTGGAAGACATGATGAAAGCATTCATGTAATCAACTGATAAGAACATGCAAGAGATGAAACAAGAGTTGAAGAATACTAACTTGAGCAATAATCAAGCTATAAAAGAGTTCAAAAATTCCAACTCCCAAGCTATACAAGAGCTGAAGAACTCCACCATGGCCAATAGCAGAGACATACAAGAGTTAAAAGGTTTCACCACTCAAGCTATTACCAAGATGGAAGGGCAAATTGGCCAGCTAGCCAATCAAGTGGGGGAAAAAGAAAGAGGAAAGTTCCCAAGTCAACTGGTGCCTAACTTTAAAGGGCAGTTTGGTATTGGGAGTTTCTCCGCCTCTACTCTTGGTCAGGGGCATATGAAAGCAATTACCACTCTGAGGTCAGGAAAACAAATAAATAATCAAGTGGCCATGCCTGAAGAGGGCACTGAAGCTGGAAAAGAAGAGGGAAGCCAGGACAAACCTACAGGAGACACGGGACCAGACACTCTCATTCCAAGTGCTGAAGATCATCCTAGAAAAAATGTTCCCAAAGCTCCGTATCCAGAGAGACTGATGGTGCCAAAGAAAAGCTCGAAGTTTGATGACATTTTGGAAGTGTTCAAGCAAGTGCAAATCAACATTCCATTTGTAGAGACCATTCAGCAAGTGCCTTCTTATGCCAAATTTATGAAGGATTTGGTCACCAACAAGAGGAAGACGAATATCCCCAAGAAAGCTTTCCTGACTGAGTAGGTCAGCTCTATTTTACAATACAAGATGCCTGTCAAGTATAAGGACCCTGGATGTCCTACCATTGCTTGCAAGATAGGTGGGTGACAACCGAGTTGAAAAATCTTTGTTGAATTTGAGGGCCAGTGTAAATCTCTTGCCATATTCAGTATATGTTCAGCTGGAAATGAGAGAGCTGAAATCCACTTCAATTACACTTGAGTTGGCTGACACATCTATAAAGGTACCAAGGGGAATCATTGAAGACGTTTTGATCAAAGTTGATAAATTCTACTACCCTATGAACTTCATCGTTTTAGATACAGAGCCAGTGGTAAATGCGGAGATTCAAGTTCCAATCATATTAAGGCGTCCCTGTTTAGCTATGGCTAATGCCCTAATCAACTGTAGAACTGGAGTCATGAAGATATCTTTTGAGAATATGATAGTAGAGCTGAACATCATTGACATTAGCAGGTAGCCATTTGAGTATGAACAGGTTAGAAGCACATATTTGATTGAGGAGATAGTGGAAAAGATTGTCAATGAACCAAATATGGAAGACCCCTTGGGAGAATGCCTGATTGCACTGGGAGGTGACTTGGACCTGGATACACTATTGGAACAAGCTGACGCCTTGTTGGATTCAACTCGTGAGATAGAGACTACGACTGAAGAAATCACTGAGACATCATTATCATATCCATCTTCATTAACAGCTGAGCCTGTCAAGCAAGAGTTGAAGCCTCTACTAGACACCCTGAAGTACAAGTATCTGGATCATATGGAATCTTTTCCAGTGATCATTGCTGCCAACTTGGATAATGATCAAGAATATAAGCTGCTAGATGTCTTGAGAGAGCACAAAGAAGCAATCGGTTGGTCAATTGAAGATATAAAAGGAATCCGCACCGCAGTAGTGATGCATAAGATTTACCTGGAAGAAAATGCTAAAACCTCTCGTGAGCCATAGAGATGGTTGAATCTGGCCATGCAAGAGGTAGTTCGAGCTGAGGTAATTAAACTTCTGGATGCGGGAATCAAATACCCAATCTCTGACAGCAAATGGGTGAGTCCCATTCATGTGCTGCCGAAGAAGGCAAGGATTATAGTGATCAAGAACAAGGACAATGAGTTGTCCCAACTTTTGTACAGTCAGGATGGAGAGTGTGTATTGACTACAGGAAGTTAAATACCATAACAAGACCACTTTCCTCTACCTTTCATCGATTAGATGTTGGAGAGATTGGCTGGCCATGATTACTCTTGTTTCCTTGATGGCTACTTCGGCTACAACCAAATTCCGCTAGACCCCGAAGACCAAGAGAAGACTACTTTCACTTGTCCTTTCAATACGTTTGCCTATTGCAGTATGCCGTTTGGGTTGTGTAATGAACCTGCTACTTTTCAGCGGTGCATGATCAGCATCTTTGTAGATATGGTTGAATGTCACCTGGAGATCTTCATGGATGATTTCTTAGTCTTCAGTTCGTCCTTTGGGGAGTGTCTGCATCATCTCACCTTGGTGTTGATACGGTGTAAGGAGAAGAATCTGGTTTTGAATTGGAAGAAACGCCACTTCATGGTGAAACAAGGAATTTTTTTAGGGCATGTAATTTCCCACAAAGGTGTCGAGGTTGATATGGCTAAGGTCGATCTGATCTCCAACCTTCTGCCCCCGCGAACAGTAAAAGAAAATCGGTCATTTCTAGGACATGCTGGGTTCTACAAAGATTCATTAAGGACTTCAGCAAGATTGCAAGACCTCTATGTAACTTGTTGGCAAAAGATGTTCCTTTTGATTTTAATGAAAAGTGCCAGACAGCCTTTGAGATTCTGAAGAAGACCTTAAGTTCTACACCAATCATTCAGCCACCTAATTGGGGAGTGCAGTTCGAGATAATGTGTGATGCCTCTGATTATGTTGTGGAACTTGTTTTGGGGCAGAGAGTGGAGAAGCTTTCGCATGTCATATACTATGCCAGCAAGACTCTGAATGATGCACAGCTCAACTTCTCCACCACTGAAAAGGAGTTGTTGGTTGTAGTGTTTGCTCTGGATAAGTTTAGACCCTATTTGCTATGGTCTAAAGTCTTAGTCTACTTGGATCATGCTACTCTGAAATACCTTTTGTCAAAGAAAGATGCTAAATCGTGTCTCATCTGGTGGAATATGTTGTTGTAAGAGTTTGACATTGAAATTCGGGACAAGAAGGGTTTCGAGAATGTGGTAGCGGACCACTTATCCAGGCTGGTTGTGGACTTTAATGAAGATGTTGTGCCTATTGCTGAGACGTTCCCTAATGAACAACTTATGCACATCTTTCAGACTCCTGCACCGTGGTTCGCAGGCGTTGAGAACTACCTCGTCACCGCCCAGATGCCATCACATTGGACCAGGCAAGATAGATCAAAATTCTTGGCTGGGGAGAAGTACTTTTTTTGGGATGATCCTTACCTGTTCAAATATTGCCCAGATCAGATTATAAGGAGATGCATTCCTAAAGTGACCAGCAAAATGTCCTCTCTTTTTGCCATGATTATGCATGTGGAGGCCACTTCAGTTCTAAAAAGACCATGGCGAAGATTCTTCAAAGTGGATTATATTGGCCCTCCATTTTTCATGATGCCTATGCCTACCGTTCAACCTGTGATAGATGCCAAAAGTTGGGGAGCATTGGAAGAAGGAATATGATGCTGTTGAACCCGATCCTTATTGTGGAGTTGTTTGATGTTTGGGGCATCGATTTCATAGGGCCTGTTCCTAATTCTTATGGGTACCTCTTCATCCTTGTGGCAGTGAATTATGTTTCCAAGTGGGTGGAGGCCATTGCATGCAAGACCAATGATCATGGAGTCGTGCGGCAATTTATGAAGGAAAATGTGTTCATACAGTTTGGAACACCACGTGCCATCATCAGCGATGGAGGGAAGCAATTTTGCAATCGATTTTTTGAGCAACTCATGAAGAAATATGGCATCACTCATAAAGTTACAACTCACTACCATCCTCAGACAAGTGGGCAAGTTGAAATATCCAACGGAGAAATCAAAAGGATATTACAGAAGATGGTAAATCCGACAAGGAAGGATTAGTCTCTTTTGACTCAATGATGCTTTGTGGGCATACCGGACTGCATTCAAGACTCCAATTGGCATGTCTCCCTACCGACTCGTGTATGGCAAGGCTTGCCACCCCTCTTGTGGAATTGGAACACCGGGCTTATTGGGCTATCAAGTAGCTGAATTTCAGTCTCACCAAGGCTGGTGATCAAAGAAAGCTACAACTCGATGAATTAGAAGAATTGAGGAATGATGCCTACGACTGTTCCAAGTGGTACAAAGCTCAGATGAAGAAGACTCATGACCACAACATTTTAAGAAGATCGTTGAAGTTGGTCAGAAAGTCTTCATTTACAACTCACGTCTGCATCTATTTCCAGGGAAGCTCAAATCCTAATGGAGTGGACCATTCATAGTACGTGCAGTTTCTATTCATGGAGCCATCGAGATCGAGGATCCCAAGAATGGAAATATTCTCCAGGTCAATGGTCAGCGGTTGAAGCCGTTCTTGGAACTAGAGATTCTGGAGATTGAGGAATTGCCCTTCGAAGATCCTACGTCGTCTACTTAATCATCGGCGATGAAAAGTCTGGCTGAAGACTGTAAACTTAGCGCTTATGGGAGGTGATGTGGTATTTTTGTAACAAAAAATATCAATTATAAAAATAACCACTCGCAATAGGACGAATCTTTGTAGGATATGGCTATAGAGAGGGTGTCAAACCTCAAGGACTGCAGGGGTTTTATTATCAAAATTTGAAAGATCAAAATTAACTTAATTAAAAAGAGAATGATTTGGTTGTGTGAATTTAAAGTGCATAAAATAAACGGAAAAAAAGGAAGTAAATATATGAGAGAGAGAGAGTAGAGTATTGATTTCACCACTATCCGCACATCAATGGTTAACCATATTTAATTCTAGCAATTCATTCTATGCATGTTATAATTTAAACAAGAAAACATATGAAAATAATTTCATACAATCAACGGAATAGCATAACCCATCTTCGGTTGGCACGGATCGTTTACCTAAATTACACTAAACTAGGGTGTAGTACGATCCGTCTTTCCTAGGTATGGTCTATCTAACCATATTGATTGCATGC
This sequence comes from Corylus avellana, assembly GCF_901000735.1. Lineage (NCBI taxonomy): Eukaryota > Viridiplantae > Streptophyta > Magnoliopsida > Fagales > Betulaceae > Corylus > Corylus avellana. The sequence continues at coordinate 16,564,166 of NC_081548.1, read as the reverse complement.
CAATTAAGAACCATTGTGTAACCATCATTCTTATAATCACAGAAAATAAGAATGATTTGAGTTCAATAATAGTAAAATAATTTCTAAGACAAGATAAGAATTTTACTAATATTGAATTGGAATTAAAGAACAATTGCATTTAATATGAAGAACATAAATCAATTGTGGCAATCCTTAGAGTTATACAATCAACATGCATAAATTGAAAAACTAGAAATTAAATACAATCAAACCATTGTGCTTGGAAAGGGTTTACATCAATGCCCCACAATAGGGTTTAGCCACTCATGATCTTCTAATCTCTACAGACAATTTACTGAAATTTAAACTCTAGAAAGCGGTGTGTCTATTTACAATGTTTAGAGCCCTATTTATAGGAATTAGGAAAACCCTAAAAACCCTAGGAACCCTCAGAAAACCGGAGATCAGTCTCCCAATCCAATTGGGAGAATGAAAACCAAATCCATGCTGGAAAAGGATTGCTGCCGTGCAGTACATGCCCAAGTGCGCTCGATCTGAGGTCTTGTGCGCTCGAGCGCAGTGTGCTCGAGCCTAGCTGTTGTGCGCACGAGCGCAGGCATGTGCTCGATCCCTGGTCGTAGACGCTCGAGCGCAGGTGCGCTCGATCTCAGGAGTGCTGCACTCGATCCTAGATCCAGAATGCTCAGCTTTTTTTTTGCCCTTTTAAGCCCAATTTTCAATGGTTTGTCAAATAAGACCTGAAACACAAAAACAAAACAAAATCAAACAAATAACAATGTTAAGGAATTAACATATGTAAATTAAGGGGCTTGAATGTGCAACATTCGATGCTTATCAGGAGGCATCCTTCTTTCCTTTTATTTTTAGTCATATGTTTATTTTTATGTTTTTCAGGACAGGTGTTTTCACGAGTAAGTTTGGGGGTTGTCTCTTTGCTCACTCCGGTTCTCTACACCTCTTGGTATTGTATTTCTACCCACATTGAGAACAATGTGTAATTTAAGTTAGGGGATATGGAAAAATACTTTGTCTGTTTATTGTTGTTCTTATTTGTTGTGCTATGTTGTTGTCAAGTATGAGTTAAATTGTGACTATGGTTTGCATTTCATTGGCTTGCTTAAAGGGTTGAACACATCATTATGTTATTAGGAGTTTGAGTCCTTTGACATATTTTTGGGTAAAAGAGATTTCACTTGTTTTGAGATAAATTTTTATGAGCACATTAGTATGTTTTCTGTGAAATATGATGTTTGAGCTTAAACGTGTTCCTTTTGAGATTTGTTTGATGACTTATTGATAAATAACCTTGGCTTACAAGATAAAAAAATTTAAAAATAAAAAATAAAAAGAGAAGAATCATCATTTTGAGTTTTCCGCTGAGTAACCGGACCTCTTGCCTTATTAAGCATTGAGTGTTCGCATCAAAAGGTGTGAAAGTTAAGTTGATTGATGGTATGACTAGTCTGACTCTGTAGCCTTTTTGACTTGAGTTAATAAGCCCTTAGGGATGTTCTACATCTAGTGTCCTAAAGCCATTTGGCTTGGGAGTCATTGGCCTAATACTTGTTACATGGGTCAATTAGAAAGCTTAAGGGAGTTCGACATTGCAGAGCCTGTAAAAAAAATTAAAAAAATTAAAAAAAAAAAAAAATTGCATATCTTGCCTTGGTTGTTTCATCTGTTAGGGATTCTTACAAATTTCATGGATTTTGTCTTGAGTTTAAGCTGAAAGCTTCATGTTTATTTGCTAATTACACTTTGCACTTTTCAAAACATATGAGGTTTCAATTATCCATTTATGAGTGAATTGATTTTGGATTTCCTTTTGACTGTGATGATGGTATTTGTCTTTTTAAGTTTGCTTATGAATAAGAACCATGGTTTATGTGAAAATTCTTTCTTGATTAACAACATAGTGCTACAATGTTTGTGGGTATCATTCTTGTTAAGCCTTCATGAGACTTCACTCGTCTTCTAGGGATGCTTAGGGGTTTAAAAGGCTTGTTGCATATGCTAAATGCAACCGCCTATCTCGCGAAAGAGGATTTATGTTTTGTTCTGTTCTGTTTCATTTTATTTTTTTTGTTTATTTTTGCTAAGGGACTAGCAAAAGTTAAGTTTGGGGGTGTTTGATATGTGCCAAATATTGCTCAAAACTAACCTAGAATATCAGATAATAATACAGCTAAAGGAATAACAAAAGTAAATTAAAGGGTCCAAATACTGGGCTTCCTGAATCAAGGCTCTAGCCCTACGGTCCCGTGGGTATGCGGAGGATGAAGTTGTTGCTCTCGCCTTCGTCCATGCCATCATCTTGCATTGCATAAGATTCCATCAATGCTAATTCTATGTGCACCCATGCAACATCCTATCCCAATTATGTGTAAAAGTATCCTAGTCCAAGAAATGATGGTCGACCCAAGTACAGGTAAAATGCAAGGGAATAGAGCATGAAGAAGGTTCGATGAGGATTTGGGTGGAGTCACAAGGGTTGGAGTTATGGTTATAGAATAAGATTGGAACATGATCGATGGATTTAGAGGTATTTGGTCAATCTCGGGTTTAGTCAAAATTGCTAAAGCCGATGGAGTAAAAATGGTTGTCGGGTCTGGCTCTTACTACACAATTGTCTAAGGAGTTTCAATAAACATCATTTGCTGGTGAAAGGTGGAGAAGGTTGGATTGTTTGGGGAACTTTAGTAATTCTTGGTCCAAGCAAAAGTACCGAACCTGATTGGATAAGGTTGATGGCTCAAGATATTTGGTGTTGTCGTAAGGACAATCTAATTCTAGTAGAAATCATAATATGTGTGGATACCGATGCACAAAGTTAGACAAGGGGCATTTTGGTAATTTGGGTGAAGATACCGAAGTTGATAAGGCCCATATAACACACACACATTTGACAATAGAATTAAGTCTATATAGTAAGCCCATGACCATTATGTAGCACGTACTAGTGTACTATGTCATACAATGCATCTTATCAATCAGTTATTAAAGCAGTTGCCAAGTTATCCAAAATATAAACATGCTCATATCATACGCGTGCTCAGTCAACTGACATATCGTACGCTTTTAAGGAAAATATTCGTAAGTGTTTACTTACCCCGCGCACTCGCTTGAGTCCACCGACAACACAAATTTCTGCTATAATGAAATACAACACATCGTTATGCGCAGTACTAATGAACCCCTACGAGTATGGTACTAGGTCCTATCAAACAAAAAGGATCGCTGAACCCTAGCATTGTACATTTGGAGCTACAGGACAAATGCTTTGCTTCCTGGTCAAACGTTCGGCTAGTGAGTTAGGTGTCTTGGCCAAAAGCTCCAAACTATATTTTGAGGCTTCTATCCAAACTAAGGGTTCATATATCTCATCCTAGGCTCTTAAGTAGACACATGCAAAGTACATATCATGCTTATCACGCAACTCAAAGCAATAAAAGAATGGTTTAAAACTCTTTCAAAACATTCTTGGTCTTTGTAAGCAAATAGGTATAAGGACTTGTCAAAACATCTTTAAAACATGTAATACTAGTAACAACAATAAAAAGATCATGGAATGGGTTTTTCTGAGGTTAGGAGAGGTTGAGGGTCGAAGGCATGGCTTATATAGGAACTTGGGGCGTGACTTAGTTTGAAAAAAGTGGAGAATGAATTAAAACTACTTTTCACGGTGTCAGTGAACGTCCAGATACTATTACACGTTGGATAAAAGGGTTTAGGCGTACGTTCTGGGGGTATTGCCCGCTGGGTCAAAGACCAATCAATGAACGTTTGTGTAGTCCCCTAGTGAACACTCGTACTTAAGTTAAGGGCGAATGTTCATATGATCCCTAGCGAACTTTCGGTCAGAGAGTGGGATTTCTGGATTTGGTTTGGAAACTTCCAGGGGATGGGCTACTTACAAGGGATTTAGGTCTTTTTGTTTTAAAACTATGTTTTATGAAAGCATTAACCGTTTTCATAGTGAGTCATTTAATCCTTTTAAAATGGGTGCTTTTATCAGGGTTTTACAAAACCCGACTCTCGACATAATGGTTGGCCATTTTTGACATGACCTGTGAATTCGACATGAACCCAATATAATATTAGAGTGTTATGGTTATGGGGTTTGACCCGTTTAATTAAATGGGTTCCATTCATTATCAATTTCTCAATTTCAAGACGTAGTGTGACACTATTCTCACTATTATAACTATCAGTGAAGTGCAAGTTGGTCTACAATGCGTTTTCTACCTCATATTGCTTCCTCTTCATCTTTCGAGTCATATCCTGATATTTGGCATCAACACTTAAACAATGGCATTCAAGTTATTTCCTTCCTTGGGAGTGCTCACAAAGTGTGAGATCAGCTCTTAGAAATTTAGTGGGGGCCAATCAATGCCACCCTGCAAACTACAATGCTCTATCAGTCTTCCTTTGTCGCTTCCTCCTCCTCCTGATTAGGATTCTTCTGCTCTTTGTGCCAAGAGGGCTCATGGCCTCTCGAATCAAATTGAATTTGTTGGATAATCTCTTGATTTTGCAGAACCAAAGCTTCCATATGTTGGGACATCTACACCAAATGATTCTCAAGTGCAGCCATACAATAATCTTGTGGATTAGTGTTGTTTGAGGGTCCTACTCCAGCCATTCTCAAGTGCAAGCCTCCATTGTTCATGGTGCTCCTCGATCTAGTATTCGGCATAACCGTTTCACAAACGATGCAAAAGGTTAGCACAATTTTCTAGTGCCAAATGTTGGATCAATTCACACCTGAGAAATGGAAATAACGTAAGCACCAGAGCCTACCAGGGGTAGCTAGCGAGGGATAACTCCGATCTGAGTTTTGACCTTAGGGCCAAAGGTCTCTTTTACCTTGTTTGAACTTTCCTTTTATTTCATTTTTTATCATGGGGTTACCCTCCATGATGGCCTAGGCATTTTGGATCCTACATCCCCTAAATTAAGAATGTGTGGGGCATAGTGAAATTGAACATGTTTATTGGCTTGGAATGCAATTCACTGCTATTTGGGTGGATTCTTTATTCACATGCCACAATGGAACCACTCTTTGGACTAGTTTTGGACTTGTAAATCGGCTTTGTGATTTTTGCACATGAATTTTATTGGCCGCATGAGCATGTCGGCCCAATTCTCAACTGATAAGGTGTGTTTGAAATCTCCCGCCGTGTGCTCAGGTACATTCATCACTTGAATTTGGACGTTATTGGAAGTTAATTACTATGTCTACTTGGTTTTATTAATGTCTTTTGTGACGAAGTATACCATGGTTTTCTATTTTTAGCGAAAGAAAGCTCGTTCTATCAGGATGTGGTGCAAAACTTCATTTTATAGCCTTCAATAGAAATTTGACACATCAGGTAAAAATATCAAATACAATGGATATGAAAATACCGTATCTTTAATTCAAATCAATCACATAGACTTTGCCATTCATTCTAACCCAACCCTTCCCACCTCCGAACCCTCAACATTAGAGTCTTCAAAACCAACCAAGACGGTGACTTAGATGGTTTATCAATGGGTATTTTGTCTATGAAGTATTTTGTCAAGACAATGAAAATTATTTGGTGTGAAAGGTTATATTTTTTTTTTGGTATTTTAAGTTGAGGTGTCTGCGTCCAATGAGAGAGTTCAAAATACCAAGTTTACACCACGACCTAATTATAGTTATTCTCTTAACAACAATGGTGCACAATGATTACCAGAATGACCTTCACCTTATATTAGAAATATTTGGTAACAATTCTAATGATTATCCTACTTTCTTGAGTAAAAATAAAAAATAAAAAAAACTACATTATGAGAGTGATGGCTAAATCATCAGTAGATTTTTTTCAATAAGTTTAAACTTTAAAAAAAAAAAAAAATGTAACGACTTATTAGACCATCTGAACAAATGGTTAAATTAAAGAGAAGTATGGTCCATAGAGAGTTAAAAATAAAGAAATTTCTTTTTATATTGGTTTAAGGTTTTTTTTATTTTTTTTTTATTTTTTTTTATTTATTTATTTTTTTTTAAGTCATGGGACTTATTATATATTAAATATTTCTTTTTAAAAATGTAAGTATTTATTTTAAAACTTCTGGAAAACCAAAAGGACACTCATTTTAAAATAAAAAGGATACTATTAATAAGTTAGTAATATTACGTTATTTATTTAGAGTATATACACTTACATATATACTTAACCCCTAATTCTTTATAATTCTTCCTTTTTCTCTTTTTTCTTTTCTTTCTAATTTTTTATTCAGAGAATTTTCTTTTCTTTTTTTATTTGGTGGTTCTTATAAAGTTGATAGAGAGATTCATGTTCATGGGGATCAGAGAAGAAAGAGAGTGGCAGTAATGATGGGTTAGGTTGTCATTGTTTTGCATGTAATAGGAAAGAGAGAAAGAAAGGAGCATACTTTCGTACCTTTTCTTTTTTCCTGTTTCTTTCACTTTCTTTGCTTTGCGGTGACCACTTTAATCAGACTCTTAGATTTCAGTAATAAAAAAGCTTCCCTCCTCTTTTTCCTTTACCCTCTTTACACTGTCTATTCATCTCTCTCTACTACTACTACAACTACTACTGTATATATTCCAATCATAGCTTAGAATGAATCTGGATTAGATCCACATCTAATACTCCAGGAAATAAGCAGTACTAAATACTCTTCTTCTGCTTCATACACCAATCAATCTAATATTCCTGTCCAACAAATTTTGAATCCTTGCAAAACGTTTCCACTATATGAATTAGGTAAAACTTCACTTTCACTAACGAACATAACCCTAAAATGTTGTTCGCACTCAAGATGATTCAAACTTTAAACTTAATGGGATGCTATCAAAGCCAAAACCCTTACCACTTAAAAGCCAACCGCGTTGGGCCAAATGGTAAATATAAAAAAGAGAGAGAAAGATATTTGGTGATTAAAATAAGCTTAGGATGAGCTCCAGAGCTATGGGTAGCACCCATATGTAAGTAGCTCAAGGTTAATTTAAAGAACACTTAGAAAAAATCTGCTGTAAGTGATTTTTTAAGAATTTTCTTTACATTAAAGAAGAAAAGAGAGTTTAAAAAAAACTGCTGAGTTTTTAACCTGTACTTGGCTGTTTTCTGGAGGGAGGGAGAGCTTAAGCAGCATGGTGCGCACTCAGATTCATCTGGAAACACAAAACCCAGTTTCGAAATGAGAGTCCATAGGGTTACTATTACAATTATGATAAAGGCATAAACACCCCCCTTTTTTATTTTATTTTTATGGACACCACTCTATAGTGATAATATTCATTGAAAAATTTGAAGGGTTTGGATTTTAAAATGAGAACCCATTTGGTTATTAACACAGTGACAAAGGGTTAAGGAATTTTTAGGGTGGGATGGATGGAATCTTAGGTTTTGATTCTTATACCTATATAAATAAATAATTTTTTTAATTAAAAAAAAAAAAACAACAACAACAACATTATTCAAAGACGGCTGAGTGCAATTTGAGGTATAAGGCAAAATGTTTAAAAGGGGTATTTTTAATTTTAATATAATAATATACTAAATTTTATATTAAATGTAAATAATTTAAAAAATATATTTTTAATTATCAGTTAAATAAATCAAATTATTCGTGTCAGTAATATGTTCATTATTTATTTCATGACTTTTAAGTTTATTACTGAAAATTTTCCAATCTCTGTACTTCACTACCTGTTGGCTTCTCCTAGATAATTGTTTTTTTTTTTCGCTCTTTTCCTAAGCAAAAAATTGGGAAAAAAAAAGGTTAAATGGATCAAAATACCGACGAAGGCATGGGCTCTCAACAACCCAATGAAAAACATATATAGTGCAAAAAATACAACTGAATAATAAGAAATGAGTAAAAAAAAATGACATGGTCTCTTGAATGGCTTCATAAAACGGTAACTAAAGTCAAGCCATGGGGACGGAACCCATTAGTAAGCAACTGAAACGACAACTAGGTAGATGCCAATGAATGATAATCGCCGATGATTTCTGATTAGTTTTTGTGAGTTTTAGTCTCTTGTGCTTTTTGTGGTTTGATGGAGGAGAGACGTGTGGCTGGCCGAGACTGACGGTGGGAAATGCATCTAAAGAACGAGGGCCAAGATCTAGACTCCACAGCAGTCCCGAGGGAGGCATCGGTGTGGTGTGGCTAAAACGAGGACTAAATAATTTATAATAAAAAAACATAAAAATAAATAAAAAAACTTTATCCAAGTCTTTCAATACACTAGTGATCATTTAATTCCATCATGTTTTCTCCATTTAGTAATTTTTGAATGTAATATGTTATATAGAATAATAGAAATGTCTATTACTTTCATCCTTAGGAAAATTTAGATTATTATCTCTAATTGGACCTCTTTGTATAAATAGATTTTTTTATATCAATATTTTTCTTTTGACTTCGATCATAAATATTTCTAAAGATATAATTTGATATTTTATCAAGATCTACACTTTCTACTCTTATCTCAAATTTTTCTAATTATTTGTCGTGTTTTTCATTAGAAATGGTTGTATTACATATTTGATTATAAATCTATTTATCAATCTCATTGTCTTTTATTGTTTAAATATTGTCTTCTAATTCCTTTACAAAAGATTGGTTGTTCAGTTTTTTTTTTTTTTTTTAAAAAAAAAGGGGGATTCCAGCTGGTAGTTGATAAAAAGAATAAAATATAAAATATGAAAGAAATAAAAGAGTGATAAAACCAATAGACACAGGATTAGGAGTAATGAAATAAAGGAAGACGAAAAGAAAAATAATTTAGCATATGATCTAGGTTGTGTTTGGCAATGGAAAGAAAAAAAGGGAGTGAAATGGTATTATAGCAGATTTGACTGATATGAGAGAAAAATGTAAGAATATTTTGTGTAAAAAAGTGAAAGAGTTTGTTTTATAATAATTTTTTTATTTGAATAGTAATAAAAAGTGATTTATGTGATGTAAAAAGTAAAAATATTTGGATTAATTTTGAGAAGAATTTTTTGAGTTTTTGAGTCCGGTCCGGCCCTTTGCAAACATAGCCTAAGACTTGTCATGAGGAAATGATTATTTATCTACTTTTTAAACATTTATAAAGAAATAAAAAAAAAATATTCATATTTGCAGCTATGCCATGCATGTCATGAGGATATGATTAGGAGTAAATTTATAATTTGTAATGAAATGAAAAAGACGAAATTACAAATGTATTTACCTTTTAGACTTGTCATGAGGAAATGATTCAGAGAATGATTTAACGTGATGGCAATCAGATGAAGGGTGTCAGCTGATTATTGCAAAACACAATAAACAAACAAGTGTAATTTAATCATTTAGACGACGGAAAAGGTCTGAATAATTGCAGAACCCCACAATAAATGTAATATCCTCGTATCATAATTTACTTAAAGAATATTTTTGTTAATGATGACTTTCGTTTTGGAATAAGTTAGTACAATAGTTACGTGGAAAAGAGAAAGGTTTATCCAGTACGGGAGGATAATTAATATATATATATATATATATATATATATATATGAAATCTGTATAGAGTTTGTTGTTTTAAAAAGTGCGATTTGAAAATGTAATTTTTATAAATATAATTAAATTTTTGGTAAAATTACAATTTATCCTTTAAAACTACAATTTGTCATTTTTAAAATTACAGTTTAACCTTTTAAAATTATGTGATTTTAAAAAAACACTCGAATAATTTAAAAATACATATTTTTCTATGTTTTCAAATTGTAATTTTTTTTTTTAAATGCACTTTCAAACGATAAATTTGTGCAATTTGATTTTAGATCATACTTTTTGTCTCTAAAAATCTCAATGTCAAACACATATATTTCACGTGTATATATATATATATATAAAACAATACAAAAAACTAGATTCATGTTTTTATAAATGCATTGCAAAATTAGGTATAAAACATTTAAGTAAATTAATTATAACTAAAATAAGTATGGATATGTTACTAATTTGAATTAAGAGTTTAGAACTAAAAAATTAATATGTTTTAGTATACTACAAATGGTCAGATGCTTATCTTTTAGAGGAAATTACATTTAGTCACTCAATCTGTTATCCAAAATCTATAAATTTGATTATTGTACCACAACAATGTAATATTGGAGTTGCAATGTCCTCCTTCCTCCCCCTAAAAAAAATTAAAAATAAAAATAAAAATAATAGAGTAAACTGATGCCTTTTATTTTTGAAATTTTTATTTATTTATTTATTTATTATTTTTTTTGTCTTCTTTCAATTTTCTTTCGAAAATTTTTATCTTATGCAGAATATTTTTAGAAATTTCAAATCAGTAGGGTACATTATTTAGGAAACATATTTCTAAATTAAATGTTTGATTGAAAGGGATAATGAAATTTTTTGGGTTAAATACTCTTTTACCCCTAGAGTTTCAAGACTTTATTTTTCCCCCTTAGGATTTCATTTTTATCATAGGAAGTACCTGTGGTTTTCATAAAGACTAAGATGGTACTTCTATTAAAATTCCGTCCAAAACTTAACGGAACGCCATGTCAACACCAATAAAATGTCGTCATGTGTCATATAATGAATTTTTCTATATATATATATATATATATATATATGTATTATAAAAAGGGGGTGGCTACGCCATTTGGGGGTGGCTTGGCCACCCCATCTAGCCGGTTTGGGGGTGATGAGGCACCCCACCGTCGGATGGGGGTTGCCGGGCCACCCCAAGGTGCCCAAGGGTTATTCTAAGTGGCAGAGACCAGTGTCCAAGTTGAATGGTTCATACGCTCTAATCCTGCTTGTTTGTCTTACAAAATCTCAATTATTCATTGGTGTGAATTCCATCCAAGTTTCCATCAACCTTCCACCGCTGGCAGCAACTGCGAACCTCCTCAAGTCCACATCCAATGGAAAAGTTCGGCTCTATGGCGCTGACGATGCTATAATCAAGGCCCTCGTTGGAACTGGTTTCAGAATCGTCATCTGTTCTGCCAACAGCGAGATTCCAGAGCTGGCCTCCGACCTGAACACCGCGACTGGATGAGTGAACTCGAACATAGTCCCCTAGTACCCCTTGGGTTCCTTGGGGGTGGCCCAGCGACCCCCATCCGGCCTTGGGGGTGGCTCGCCACTCCAAACTGGTCAGATGGGGGTGGCCTGGCCGACCCCCATGGCCAAAGGGGGTGGCCAGCGTAGCCAACCCCAAATTTTTTTATTTTTTATTTAAAAAAAAAATTTAATCTTTTTTAAAAATATTATTTTAAAAAAATTAATTATATGACACGTAACAACATTTGATTGGTGCTAACAGGGTATCCATTAAAGTTTTGGACAGAATTTTAACGGAAGTACCATCTTGGTTTTTATGAAAATCACAGTCACCTCTTATGATAAAAATGAAACCTTAAAGAGAAAAAAATAAAGTCTTAAAACCCTAGGGGGTAAACGAGTATTTAACCCTAATTTTTTCTATCTTTTATTACTACAACTTTCTACAACATTATCATCAATTAGTTAATCAATGATTTTAATGAAGTGTAAGATTATTTTGAACATATGTCCCTTACATCTTTAGCTGTACTTTGTGGTGTACCATATAATAAACCTCCGGTAAGAGTAGGCCTTCCCTAATTATTAAATCAGCCTACCTTCGGTACGACCTTAATTAGCCAAGTCCATCCTATAAGCCGACCGAATGTCACCCAGGTTTCGCAGACCTAGCTTGAGCTAATCTAGGCCGGCCAGACCTAACTCGATTAGGTCAACCAAACTAGAATTATCATGAATGAGTAGGTGTATGTAGTGGGTATAAAGAAAAGCTACATCTACAATATTATAACATTTGCCGCCTATATTACTAACATTTCGTTATAATTAAATAAAAAAAGGGAAAAGTGAGCTCAAAGAGTAAAGGCCATAACATCAAATTCTGTTAGCCCTAAGCCTCTCTGTCAATCGTATTATTGTGTGTGAAAAACACTATAAAAAGGAAAATGGGATAGATCATTGAAAGCTACATGACTACAATCATTCCATTTGTCGATCACTTTTACTCTCGCTTTGCTTACTTTTTTTTCTAAGCCATTCACTAACTTAAACATCGAAACGACCTCCCGTTGAACTTTCACTAAATGATTTTTATTTTTTATTTGTCAGTGTAAACCACGCGCTGCAGAAGCTTGGAGAATGTCATAGCTCCAATTCCAAGAAAAAAGAAAAGAAAAGAAAAGAAATGGCAGTCCCCGAGGAAAAGGAAATGGAATGTTTATATGAGGGAGTACGTTAAAAAAGAATGGGGAATTGGATTGGGAAAAAGAAAAGCAAAAGGTAGTCGTGACTTGTGATTACTGAATACTGATATTTGAGAGGGAGAGAGAGAGAGAGAGAGAGAGGCAGCCAAAAAAAAAAAAATATGAAATGAAATGAAAGGATGCGTGTCTGGGCACATTTATTGTATAAAGTTGCACGCTATGCTTTCTTTTCACCTCCCCAAAAATCAATCTATTCCTCCACTTTTTGAGTCAGGTGTGACTGGGATTTTTGGTCACCACATTCATTCCCATCTCTTGCTTTCTTTTCGTTTTCCCTCACATTCCCACCCAAAAGTGTTATGAGTTTCTCACTTTTTCTCATCATGCCTTTCATTCTCTTCCCTCAATATCACCTAATCTCACATCAATCTTTTATAGGTCCATTATCTACACAAAACTATACCTCATAGTTAATGATATCCCCTCAAGATTTTAATTTTTAATTTTAATTTTAATTTTTAATTTTAAATTAATTTTTTTTTTTTTTTTTTTCTTGATGAGCGATTCGATAGGATTTAGGAGGTTTAAGAGCATATAATGGCATTTGGCTCAACAAATTATAAATAATCATTAAATTTAGTATTATATCTCTTGTCAAATGCCACAATTTGAGAGAATTAAAACAAATGAGAAACTTCACAAAACTCTTCTATGCATTTTGAAAGTACTCTTAAAGTTCAAAAACTCTTTCAATTAAGGGTATCAAACTTTCAATTTCTTTCAATTACCAAATTTCGTTAGAATTTTTCATTAAGTCTTGTCAAAATTTTCAAAATACTCATGTTTTTTATTATATAGAAAAAAAAATGTTAAAGATTCAGGAATTTATTTATTTATATATAAAAAAAGATATTTGCAATATTAATGGAAAAAATGATAATTGAAATAAATTGAAAGTTCGATACCCTTAATTGAAAGTTTTTAAACTTTGAAAAATAATGTCAAAACAAATGGTTTTCTTAAGTTTTTCTTAATAATAATAATAATAATAATAATAAAAGGGGCTTTGAGGGGTTACTGTCTGTACCCTCCTCTCCCTTCCTCAAAATTATATTGAAATAGTGACAAAGGTTAGACCCCACTGATTTCCACTTGTCTTTCTTTTCTTTCTCAAGATCCAAACGTAGAGTAAGTGCTTAATAAACTAAAAATGTGGAATGAAAGAAAATGAAAGAAAATGAAAGAAAGAAAAGGTAGAGTTCATGTTAGAATAAAGGGAGCAAAGGAAATAAAGGGGAATTTTCCTTCTGGCCCCATCTCATTTTCTTCTTATAAATTGTTAGAAAAAGAGAATAGAAACTGGAATAGAAACAAATAAGTTTTTAGAAAAAAAAAATATAAATTGATCGTATCCGATCAATTTGCCTTTTATCCTCAATTGTACCTCTTGTCCACGTACGTACCCTAACCTTTCATTTTTCCCTCAGTCTTACCACCTTAACCTTGTTGTAAAATTAAATGGATGGTGCAAAAATTCTTATTGATGCTAAATAATATTAATCCAAACAATTAACAATAAAATAAATATAATACAATAAATAAAAAAATAGAGCAAGGAAAAATCTCACAAAGCTATAGAATCACGCAAGAGCGTTGTCCTTAAAGGTTGATTTTGTGCCTCCCGGAGTGTATAACTCGGTGCGATCGGATCTCTTGACACGCAACCTCCCAGGATTAGACTATAGCGTCTACCTTCGTTAAGAACGCACTTTCAAGTAACGAAGATCAAATGAACAACCCTTTCTCAAGTTGAAGAGGATGAAAAATTGAGTAGCAAATAACTCTAATTTTTCTCTTTGGTAACAAAGAAAAAATTCTGGAGCATGAAAATGAAATCTCACTAAAAGTAATATTTTTTGATGATCTATTTTTTGTCAAATGAATACTTGCTTATATAGACATGGGGAAACTTTTTTTCTTTTAAAACACATTATTATGCAATCTATGTATTAAAGAACAAACGGTCATGAGATCAATGTATAAAACCAACGGTCAACATATTTAAGATAAACGGTCAACAAATCATCAAACGGTCAACAAAGCTTGAAGACAAATGGGTTTTAATTTAAGAAAACCAACGGTAAAGAATTAAAGCCAGCAGCTAAAAGGACTTGTAAATATTGAAGACAAATGCTTTTTAATTTAAGAAAACCAACGGGTAAAGGAATTAAAACCAACAGTTAAAAAACTTGTAAAAGGTTTTATTACCCAACGGTCAAAACTCATGAATATATTTTATGTTGAATGGTCAAAAATTAATAGGTAAATAAAACCAATATTTGTAACATTACAGCAATCCCCCACATGTTACAAATATTAGAATAGAAGGAGATTGAAAGCATGCATCGATGTGGTACCCGAAAGTTTTAACCACAACTAGGATAAATAAGTAGGAACTTAATGAACTGTGGTAGAGTTAGACTCTTTTAACCAAATTCATAAAGTAAGCAAACTTATCACCCACATAACTTTCTCCAAAAGAAAATTAATAAATAAATAAGAATTAACAAAAATAAAAAATTGGGTTGTTCTGCGGGTTGGCGCCTTATACAGGCCATGCGCCCCTGGGTTTCATGAGTGCTCTAGAGACCTACCCAAGTCTCATAGGAAGCGGCACCACCTCCACACTCACATAGGTGGTATCCATCAAGAGTGTGTGCAGGTAACACCCCATCCCAACAGGTAGGGACTATGGAACCATTAAGAGTTTTATACTCATCCTTAATCACCCTGCATCTTTGTACTGTCTTACACCATAGGGATGGACTCATCAACAATCTTATCAACAAGATAGTGAAATAACATAGAATGACAGTACCACACCATGATCACTTGTGACTTCGTTTCCCATTAAACCTCATTCATGGGATCTCCAATCACAAAGGTTGGGTATCCATCACAGTGTCATCATTTGGGTATCAGTCCTATTCCCCTCGATGTTTCACTCACCAGCCTTCTTGCTAGTGGCTTGGTCAAAGGATCTGCCAAATTCCTTTCTGACCTCACAAAATCCATGGATATTACACCGGTCTCAATAAGCTGCCTCACAATATTGTGCCTTAATCGGATATGTCGACTTTTCCCATTATAGATCTTGCTCTTGGCTCGAGCTATGGCAGCCTGGCAATCACAATGAATACAAACAGGTGGAACTGGGTTAGCATATAAAGGCAAATCAATCAAAAGGCTCCTTAGCCATTCAGCTTCAGTTCCAGCCTTCTCCAAGGCAACTAACTCTGCCTCCATTGTGGATCTTGCTATGCAAGTTTGTTTGGAGGACTTCCAAGATATAGCTCCTCCTGCAAATGTGAATAAATAGCCACTGGTAGGCTTTAGTTCATCTGAATCAGAAATCTAGTTAGCATCACAATACCCTTCTAATATAGCAGGAAAACCATAATATGATAAACCATAATTAATTGTGCCCTTTAAATATCTCAACAATCTAGAGATTGCATCCCAATGCTCAACACTAGGATTATGAGTATATCTACTCAATCTATCGACAGCATATGCAATATCAGGGCGTGTACAGTTTGTCAAGAACATTAAACTACCAATGATTTGTGCATATTTCTCTTGTAAAACACTATCACCATGATTCTTAACCAAATGTATTTTAGAATCATATGGTGTAGACATAGGTGAATAATCAAAGTGCTCAAATCTTTTTAGCATCTTTTCAACATAATGTGACTGAGATAAAGTAATACAATTATTATCTCTAAGAACTTTAATGCCCAATATAACATTAGCTTCACCCATGTCTTTCATATCAAAATTAGATGAAAGAAATCTTTTAGCTTCATGCACAACATTCATGTTGGTTCCAAAAATAAGCAAATCATCAACATATAAACAAATAATGACACCTTCATTATTACTAAACTTGCTATAAATGCATTTATCTCCACCAGTAATAGAATAAGCATTAGACAACATCACTTTGTCAAATTTTTTATGCCATTGTTTAGGAGCTTGTTTTAATCCATACAAAGATTTCACCAATTTACAAACTTTGTGTTCTTGACCGGGGATTACAAGTCCCTCGGGTTGCTCCATATAAATTTCTTATTCTAAATCACCATTTAAAAAGGCAGTCTTGACATCCATTTGATGTACCACAAGTTTATAAATAGAAGCAATAGCAAACAATATTCTAATAGATGCAATTCTAGTAACCGGAGAATAAGTGTCAAAATAATCAATATTTTGCTTTTGCTTGTAGCCTTTAGCCACCAAGCGTGCCTTGTATTTATCTATTGTACCATCCGGTTTGAGTTTCTTCTTGAACACCCACTTACAACCAAT